>NW_017257500.1:0-35717 GCF_001594055.1 Mycetomoellerius zeteki
ATGTACCTTCAAGTAAGCATATGGAATTAACTGTTTTGACAGAGTATGATGTACAACAACTCAAAAACTGTTCATTTTTTTACTTCGTGTCCATGGAGACTTTTGATGAGGACGATCAGAACTACAACATATTATAAATTCAGCTAAATTAGCCGAGACTCATTTTCCGTATGTTCTGTGCGGGGTCCTTTAATACACTTTTAATTTACACAATTTGAACTTAATTTCATGACGTTACATTAAATTTAATGTTTTTATAACTGAAAAGTATATTTGTGTACATTGGTATATACGAAATTTAATGTATTTTTCGTAAATTTAATGTACACATTCATTACATTTAAGTAACTATTGTAACTTAATTTTCAGTTAAATCATTCAGTACTTTTAATTTTGTTCATAACCACGAGCTTCATTTACATATAAAGGAAGCTCACATTTGTGGTCACATTTCTAACAGTGTAGCTGGATATTATTATCATCATTTTGAATCAAACTACTCGAGTAGTAGCGTATATTAAAAAAATGAAATTTGGAATGTTATATTAAATGCCAAAAAGGTATTTAATACAACTAACAGCAAAAACTGCACCAAAAAAGTTTTTATCGTTTAATGAATCAAAGACGGCTTTATTAGTTGTTTGGAAAAATTTATTCGTGAAAAGATACATGACCATCGTTGATGTGTTTCCAAAGCGCCTTAAAGCCTATATTAAAGCTAAAGGTGGTTATTTTGAAAATGTTAATTATTATTTTTTATATTTAATATTTAATAAGAAGATATTTGATATTTAATAAAAAACAACAGAGTTTGTTTTTTTAAATATACATTATTAATTAATTGATAAACAAAAAAATTTGTAGCCAAATCTTTTTGTCACTGTGTATCATACTGTTATTATTATTATTACGATTATTTGGTTATAGAAACTATGCGTTTCGCGGGTTATCTTCGTGTCCATTATTAGAATGCCGACGTTTCATGAACATTGCAGTTCACTTCATCAAGACGAGGAGCAGATATTGGCTGGTACTACTATCAGGCTGCTCCTTGTCCTGATGAAGTGAACTACAATGTTCACGAAACGTTGGCATTCTAATAATGGATCTGGGTATGGAGATAACCTGCGAAACGCATAGTTTCTGTATAGAAAATATCTATGGAACCTCAAAAGCATTATTATTATTGTTATTATTATTATTATACATCGGCAAATCATTAGTTATTGACCATTATTAACTATTTTCTTCTATTAGTCACGATGTACATTGACGTTCAAAAATCGATAAGAAAAATACTATAATATGTGTAATAAACGTTAATGCATTTACAAAGCTTTGTATACATAACGGATAACGGTATGTCAGTCACGCAGATACGACATGCATAATCGATCGGATAAATGACATAATTCATAGCCGATCAGACTGTAGAATAACGACGCGCCTCATTGCACCGCAATTTTGTTCGGGCACGAGTTGCCGCGTGATGCGGAACATATCAGAAACGTCAAATTTCGATTTTCGCGTTTGCGCCGCGTTGTACCCGCGTTACATCTCCATTATATCGTAAATTATATGTCGGCCGGCTTGGTGCGGTCTTTCAGAATTGATCACGATTCAACGGGGCATGTCGTTACCAGCACGGTTAGAAAATCACGTTATACGGTGAATAAGGAGATGAGTGGATAGCCTTAACCTCGCTGAGCGGAAATTCTGACTTTAACCAGATTTTATAATTTCCTGATTGTATAATTTCATAAAAATCCCTCGGGTATTTATTAAAATTAGAAAATTATTTGTATCGCGATATTAATTGCAAATTCAATGGAACTGTTAAAAAGATAGAAGCTTTGTGCAGAGAGATCTTTGCGAAGTGCTTCCGTTAAAGGACGCGAGCAATTTTGCTGCATGACTGCTACATGTTACTATAAACGGAGGAAGTTGCATTTGCATTGCATCCCGTGCGTCGTGACGGTTGTACCATTAGCAGGCTGCTGCGAGATCTTTCGATTTGCATGTACGACGTAAACAGCGCGGTTGACGTTTGTTTGGGCAGAATAACGTGCGAATGTCTCTTGGGATGCAGTGCATTTTAATGCTTCGTGTGCGAAACACGTCGCAGAATATACAAAGTCCTACAAAGTGAGAATGAAGAAACGGTATTGCATAAAACGGCGAGTGTATTCCTAAAACGAGATGTATTCTAACGGGATGCGCGACAAAACGCTGACGGTATTGCATGCGAGGAAAATCAATTCTATTGTAATTCAAATTTTGTAATTTGTTTTCCCAATCGATTAAAAAAACGATTATGCTACATGGAAGATTTAAAATTTTGTTGGATACAAATCTGAAAATAATTTTGGAAACTGGTTGTTAGAATATTAACATTTTTTGCAGTATTGCTCATCATTTGTTAGTATTTTCGACACAATTATTTTGATCCAACAAACTTATTTTTAGATCCGCATCCAGTAAAATTTTAGAATTTTTAGCAAAATCATTTTTTCCGTGTAAAAAATGAGAATATGTCAAATCTATGAAGCCTGTTGAATATAATTTAAAAGTGCGATACGAACGAAATACAAAAGATTTAAATAGCACGTTGGCTACGGATCGAAAATAACTTCCGTAACATACTGTGACATACGTGTCCATCGTCGGGAGATGGACAGTGCTTTTCGGTCGCAGTTTCATCAGCAGTGAGCTCAAATCGAGAAAATTACGTTCAAACGGTAAACAAAGAAGGAATTATTCGACAAACATAATGGGGAATTGCGAGCTGCGATAGTGCGACTCGCCAGCTGTTATTATTAACCGGGGGCGATTGTCGCGCCTGTGATGCGGTGATCATCATGGGATCCAGCTAGAAAGGGTAACAAGATAGGATGAGGGAAAAGGGCGAGTGTGGCGAGAGCGCTCGAATCAATCATCATTGTAACATTGGTGCCAATGGCCACATGGGAGAGAGAAATGCATTACAATTCGCGAAATTATCATTGCGAGTCCGCTGTCTAACGCACTTCCCGTTCCGCACAAATAATTTTCTTCCCCGCTTCTCCCTCGGCGAACATAATTTTCTCCGTGGCTCGGTGGCCGTCGATGTAAAGCAATTAGAGATGCTGTCTGCGGAAGGAAGCGATTATTCAGGCACCCGGCTACGCCCGATTATGCTACGTCCGATGTGCGGCCGTCCGGACCAGCAATTATCATTTGCTCTTTCTTACTTTTATTGCACGATATTCGAGATGCACGTGTGCTACATTGATGTAAGTGTACGTGGATTGTTGATTAGCATTACTAAGGAATTCCCATACTGTCAGAAATGTTTGGTATGAATAACTTTTATTTTGTTGGTATGAATCATAAGAACTTTCTTTTTATTAATTTAAAAATTGTGTTGTTTCAATTAAAATTTTTTAATTTGATTATTTTAATCAAAATTTAGTTACCATAACATAATTTTTTATTTTAAAAATAAAAAAGTTTTTGTAATTCACATATCAAATGATAATTATTTATATCGAATTATTTCTCTCAGTGTACTCAAATATAATAATATTGGAACGCGCGTTACTAAGAAGTGATCTGAGAGAGTGCGTATGAAGCAGTTTTTTTTATTTTTGTCGAATCGATATGGTGTGGATCACGAAAAGTGTAAACTAAAAAGTTATATTACTTAAGATTTTCTTGGCATTTCTCCATACTACCCAAGTAGAACATAGTTATAATAATATCATAAACACATTAGCATGATTTTAATTATACCACTTATAAATTCATTTTTAACTATCAAATGACATTGTAATGATTTTATAATATCATTATGATTTAATTATGATTCTGTGTCTACCTAAGCCTAAGCGTCAGCGTAGTATTATTAGATTTAGATAGGATGTTATCAATTGAATGTTTACTATTT
Organism: Mycetomoellerius zeteki; assembly: GCF_001594055.1. Lineage (NCBI taxonomy): Eukaryota > Metazoa > Arthropoda > Insecta > Hymenoptera > Formicidae > Mycetomoellerius > Mycetomoellerius zeteki. The sequence continues at coordinate 3,926 of NW_017257500.1, forward strand.
TATAAGAAAAATTGCTGTGAGTATATATTAATAATATACCATATATAATTTGACATTATCTCCGTGTCTTGATACATTGTTAAATATCCATGTTTCGTGAACTGATGATACTATTGTATATCAGGTTGTTTCTTGCTCTGAAGTTAATGGAATTAACCTGCAAACCACTTAGCTTCTGCGAAGCATCTTTTTCATGAAGAAAATATCCGTGGAAGCTTCAAAGTATTATCAAAAATTTGACATTAATATCATTACATTTAGTGTTTTTGTGTGTCTTTTTACACGCTTTAGGGAACTTTCTTTATAAAATAAACCGCATAGCTGCTTTAAGGCTCTTTTTTCTTAAAAAAACACATTCATGGAAAAAAGCCTCAAAAGTATTATCAATAATTTATTAACATTAATAGCATTACATTTAGTATTTTTGTGTCTTTTTTACACACTTTAGAGAACTTTTCTTATAAAATAAACCGCGTAGCTGCTTTGAAGCTTTCTTCCTTGAAGAAAACATCCATGAAAGTCTCAAAAATATTATCAATAATTTGACATTAATAGCATTACATTTACTAGTATTTTGTGTCTTTTTACACCCTTCGAGAAACTTTCTTTATAAAATGACGAACCTTCAATCGAGTACGGAATTTTTAGAATGAGGACTAAAATATTCACAATCCCGAGATGTATTGTATACTATAAGGCAATATTACTGCCTGCAATATATATGCCGCATCCGCTTATTTTTGTAAAAAGCATGTGGAAACCGGGTAATGGGGACATGGAGATTATTACGATCCTAGGGAAACTACAAATTTTCTGGGGTACTGAATCGAGACTGATTTTATACGAGAGATTTCAGAGATTAGCGGATAAAAAGTGGACGAAATTAAAGAACTTATTATCTCGCGTTTATTATTTATACGGGGATTATGAATTACGAATAATTGTTACATGTAATTCTTCTACCGCAAAATTCCACGGAGAAGAAAGTGAGAATGATCCGCCCTTTTCAGATCAGAATTCACATTCGCGTCTATAAAAAACTGTCACCGCTTGGCAATACCACAAACGGAATTGGCTGCTCCCACGACACGGACGTTTCGCTTTTTTGTCATGTTTGCCTGCAGAAACACTCGATTTTCACAGAATGCACTCTGAACCGCGGTTTGGCCGTGGAAAGTGTGAACTTTAGATTACGGGTTTTACGGTTTCACCCCACACACGATGGCTTCGGTTTCACGATCGATCTCGCTCGTTGCGGAAAGATGTACAGTTAACTTTATAAAGTGTAGTATACTACACACTACAAAGTAGTAGGGTAACTCTTACGCCGCGCTGGGATTTACGCCGCAGAAGTCAGAAAAAATAGAAGGAGTGGGGGTAATTTTCCCGTAACTATTCTGTTACATGCCTTTATGTTATATTCATATTGTGTTATGATTTCAGCTTCTTACTGTTAATGAATTTATTGTGAGTTGAATCGATTTATCACTGTAATAAGTAACGCCATCATAAGTTATAATCTACATAAAATGATTAATGTAGGACGTGTAAAAGACTTAGTGGTTATTATGTGATACATACGTGTAGTGGAATAGTAAAGCATGTTTGTATTATTAAACATGTTTGCATTATTTGTAAATTTTTCATGAGCCGTATATATCCCCTTTCCCCCTATGAGTAGCCATATATCCCCTATGAGATATGCAGCAAAAATACAAGGTTTCAAAAAGTTTATTTTTTAATATGAAAAATAAATATTTCGGATTTCTAATATTTTTTTCATAGTAGTAGACAGTACAAAGCTTTTACTGATATAATTCGTTTACTATAAACATAGTAAATAATACTTAATAAATTAAGTTTTTGATAGGTGCGGCGTATATAGCGGAGTTACTCTATATTACACTACACTAAATGCTATGAAAAATATCACCCTATGTAAAATTTTATTTTTTTTTTAATAATTCAAATTTATAGTTTGCATTATAAATAAGAAATGTTATAAAAGAATACAACTTAATTAGCAAAGAAATGTTGTATATTTTAAGTTTCAATTTAATTTCACATAGTTTCTCGAAGCTACGTGCTAGATTAAAATCCTATTCCCGTGATTCATACATATCTAATTGTATCACGTACACACATAACTATTTATATTACCGGCACGGTGTGAAATGTTAATATCTTCGAAACTTTGAGCCGCCCTGTAATAATGCAAATATGATAACAACCCGCGGGAATTGGCACCTAACGTGGAAACTCATTTACACGCTTCAGCAGAGAAACGCTTCGGATGTTCCCTACAACGGCGACGTTGAAAGCCGCGGCTTAGTCACGACAGACTAAGTCTTTTCACTAAAATACTTTAGTGAAAAACAAAACGAGCTAATTGAACGCGATTTTTGTTTCTTTCTTAATTAGTTATCTTAGAGTGTGTAGAGAAGATTAGAGATTCTCTAATTATGTCCATTTCTACCAATTAACTTTAATCTCGGTTTAATTTACTCTTTATCTTTTTCTCATTCTTAAAACTGAAGAAAGATAAAAAATAAGTTAATCCGCGATTAAAGTTAATCCATATTAGGATAGAAATGAGAAGAGTCACGAAATAATGTCAAGGTGAAGTCGGTGATGTCATTTTTCAGCAAAAATGTGTGATAATGGTAGTGTACAGAAGTATTATATCTGAAATGATACGACTGTGGTAGTATACATCTATTAGTCGTATTACATCTTTAATTTGCTGTAAAATCAAAATTTTTGCGTCAATCAAAATTTGGGATGTATTTCGTGATTCTAATTAAATAATCTAATTAAACAATCATTGTGATTAAAGCCACAAAAAGATAAAAGCATATGGAGAGAACGTTTTTGCTCAAGTATCTAAGAATTTGGCTAGATACAAAAAATACATTTCATTGGACTGTCAAAATAATTATGTAGGACTCAAACTGATTGTTAGAATATCAAAATTGTTTACAGAATTGCTCATGCTTGAGTTTCCTACATAATTATTTTGACAGTCCAACAAAATTATTTTCAAATTTGTATCTATATGTATCTATAAATACATCTAACTTTTTATAGATTCTTTAATAAAATCATTCTATGCATGCCGAAGCAATGTTGTTTTCGTATATCAATGAAAAAGCCATTTTAATCAATGCCATATTTATTTTCCATTCCGGAAAGAACTCGGAAAAATATAGATAAATACAGGAAATGGTTGAACTTATTGAATTGTATTACGTGTACATTGTATTGTTCAAAAAATTCGAGATAACGACGCACCTCAGTAAACGAATATCGAGCTTTAAGCCCATATAAGCACGTATAGTGTCTGTCTGCAATTGAGTGAATTTCACGTAATTTTATTTAATACGTTGCTAGTGGCAAACAAGTGGATAATGTAATATCCTTTTCTACGGATATAAATTTCGTGATCGCAAAGTTGTTAATGATCAAAACGAAACAATGTTAATCGCAGTAAATGCTTACCTGCTACATCCTCGAGCGTCGATTTTTCGCCACAGCTGATAAAATGAGGGTAGAAGGATACCATAACTATACCACCGGTCTGCGCCTGTAAACAAAGGATTTGTATTCCTCTTAATGTAATCGTTGAATTCAATAAAACATAAAAACGTTATTTATTTATTTGAACGGAGACTCAACATTTATAATATACTTAATATAAAATCATAATTATATATATGTATGTGTATATCTCTTTCTCTTATATTAACATAATTTATAAGATTTAGAGTTTAATATAATTATAAGGCGATTTCCATAGAAATTTCCACAGAAATAATTTCCACAGAAAGAATAATTTTCCTAAAATATTAAAAAATTTAGCTAGATATACAGATTTAAAAATAATTTTTGTTGAACCATCAAAAGATATTTATGTAGAAAACATGATGAGCAGTGCTGCAAAAAACTTTGATATTCCAGTTTAAGCATCCTATATAGTTATTGTAATAGTTTAGTAAAGTTATTTTCAGATTTATATCTAGCTAAATATAAATTTGTTTAGTTAAATATAAATTTATAGAAACCTTCCTTATACCAGGTCTATAAATATGAAACCGGAATTTTTTTATAGAAAATACACGTTTATTGCATGAAAATGATAAAAAATATTTTATTCGAAGTATTGCCCATCGCTAACTATACATTTTTCCTGTCTGACAATTTGTGGATGCCATGCCAAAAAAATTGTTGCTTTTTTGAGCCAAACCAGTCATCTAGCCATTTTCGTACATCTTCGTAAGAAGTGAAGCGCTGCTGAGCAAGTGCGTGTCCCATCGCAAATAAGTAGTAATCGGACGGAACCAAGTCTGGTGAGTAAGTTGCATGCGAAAGTATTTCCCAACCAAACGCCTCAATCGTTTCCTTGACCAGTTTTGCTGTGTGTGATAGTGCATTATCATGAAGCAAAATCACTTTGTATTGCCTTTTTTGATATTCCGGTCGTTTTTCACGCAAAGCTTGATTCAAATTGATCATTTGTTGTCGGTAGCATTCAGTATTAACGGTTTCGCCAGGTTTTAGCAGCTCATAATAGATCACACCTTTCTGATCCCATCAAACACGGAGCATTGTCTTCCATCCATAGCGATTTGGCCTTGCAGTCGATGTCGATGGTTCACCTGGAGTTACCCATGATCTTTTACGCTTAGGATTCTCAAAATATATCCACTTTTCATCGCCAGTCACAATTCGATGGAGAAATGACTTTCTTTTGTACCTGGTGAGCAGCATTTCGCAAGTGGTTTTTCGGTTTTCCTGCTGTCTTTCATTCAGTTCATGTGAAACCCATTTTCCCATCTTCTGGATCTTTCCCATGGATTTCAAACGTATGGAGACGGCTTCTCGTGTCACATTCCATTGATCCGCGAGTTGTTGTTGAGTTTGAGCGTCATCCTCATCCAACAATGCTTGCAATTCGCTGTCTTCAAACTTTTTCGATGGTTTTCCACGTTCTTCGTTTCTCACGTCAAAATCGTCACTTTTGAATTTTTTAAACTACTCAAAGCACTGTGATTTACCAAGAGCATACTCACCGTAAGCTTCGACAAGCATTCGATGCGATTCTGCAGCAGTTTTCTTCAAATGGTAACAGAAAATTAATGCTGTCCGCAAATCGTAGTTTCCAGGCACAAAATTCGACATGTTCAACGCTATTACAAACTATACTGTTGTATGAAACTTGTATTGTTGTGAGTTGAAAATCTTTGTCAGATGTCAAATTCAGAACAAGGAAATGGCATCAATGACGTGGTCTGACGGCAACTACATTGACAGCTATGGCCATCTATTGATAAATTCCGGTTTCATATTTACATACCTGGTAGATACTATACTTATAGAAATAATCTAATACAATTTAACCTTTACATTCGAATAGCAACTCTCAATTGGTCTAATGCAATTCGAGTGACGAGTGAGAGGCGACAATGACTGTTTATGTTTAATTTGGGCGAAACATAAAAATATATTTAATAGTTTTATAACATTAATTTATGTATATTTCATTTTATGTCAAAGCTGTAATAAATTCATCAAATACTATCAAAACAGCCTGGAGTTGCTGGTTCCTCCTAGTGAAAAATGCGTCGAGTGCAAAAGGTTAATACTGGTCAATTTATCACTGGAAGACATTAATTATTTATTTGGGGTGGTAAAAGCACTGAATAAGTGTTTTTATACAATAAATAATTAATTACTGTTTTTCAGCGTTGATTGGCCACTATTAAATTGATCAGTATTAGATTTTTGTACAGTTTTAGTAAAATCGTTCTTTCTGTGCATCGCGTTATATAAGATTGCTTTAAACAAATACATTATAGTGTTCGTTATTTTCTGTTGTTTCGTTGCCGAAAGCTTACCAAAAGTCGCAGCGCGTGGTCAGGCACATTTCGCGAGGAGTTGCAAAGAGCGTGAGCGCTGCTGTGACTGAAAATCACTGGCGCCCTCGACGTCGTCATAGCTGCCAGCATCGTTGGCACCGAGACATGAGAGAGGTCCACCATCATCCCAAGTCGATTCATCTCCAGTACGACACTCTGGAAAGTTTCACGGTGCGACGTTAAATAGTTTCGATACTTACGGACACGTCCGCTCTCATAATGGCATCGAGGCACCATGAATTAAAGTACTATGAAAGATCTCTCGGACTTCGCGTTAACGTTGAAAGGCATGTCTCCTGGTACATCTTTTGAATATTCTTGCGAACTCTTGAACTGAACGTTAATCCGGATTACATAGACTCGCCGAGATTCACGGGATCGGCTCGAGGGTGATTTAATGTACATATTACCACACAGTTTTCCTTAAAAATTTTTCTTTTCGCAAATTTATGATTATGGCTGTGATAAATTTTTCGGGCGAATTGGAAGAAAGAGCATCTCTTGTTCATTGTTATTGCTTTCTTAAAATTAAAGTAGAACGAACCGAAAGTTTATTACAGTATCTGTCGGGTTTGCTTTTCGAATTAAATTTGGCGTTAGTAGTGGAATGGGAGGACTGGTTTTATAGTGCGCGCACGTTAGGTCGGTGACACTTATTGCACGGATTGAGTTTCAGAACGAATACTTTCGAAGCTGCTCTCTTCTCGAGAAGAATGCCAATGCGATGGGCAGTAGCCCATAGAATAAATCAAAAAGTCGGATTTTCTAGCGCTGCAGTCGCCAATCAATATGTTTAAGAGACAGCAATTGTATCTGAGATTTATGTAGCGATATCTCGCAAGTCGTATTACTCGTGGAACATGACGCAATATTTTAAAGCTAACCAAATATTTTCAAAACAATCAACAAAATGAGAGAAATAAAATTTGTATTGAGTCTTTATATTGGAAAAATTAACCCTTCAATGCTATATACGATATCATTTTGTCACGTGCGCAACACATTGGTATACTCAACTTTTGATTATTTATAACTTTCAAATAAAAGAATTTTATTACTGCAGCTTATATTGCCAAAAAGGGACTTGGTTTACAATTTTTTAAATCACACACATCCATTCATATCTTCTAATTAATAGCTAATTAAAATCCACTAGCTATAGTAGTAGCCAAAAATTTTAGGACAATTTTATGATAATTTTTGTCAATCTGTTTTTCAATTATATTATTGTATAAGTTAATAAAATTCTTGTTATCTATTTAAAAATTATGATATTTTCAATATTATTAAATATATTAAGTATTATAATATATTATATTTTTATTATATTTTTATATATTATTTATTTTAATACATATTATATTTTTATTTGAAAAAATTCTTTATCTTAGTGATATACTAAAATTACTCATTGGTCGAAAACTTTTGGCAGCTACTGTAGATGTTACTCTACCACTTAAACCTAAACCTACATCTACATTTATTTCTTATTTTTTATATTCTAAATATAACAGCCTTTTTTATCCTAATTTACATTTTAATATCACGTTTACTCAATTATTGCACAGTTTTCACTCAAAACCTTAAATTTTTCTTTATTATCGTGCACAACAATATCACAGAAATCATCTTTATTAGTGAAAAAAGTTATAAGTAATGAAGTAAACAGAAGTTTCGAAAAAAAATTATTTTTCGAAAAGAAGCTAAATACATCATATCGAGATTGAAGAGTTAAGAGCTTATATCTCTGTGCGATGATTATATTAAAATCAAATTGCGTATAATTATAAATAAAATATTAACGATAGATAAAAAAAAGATAAAAAAATAATTTTTGTAAATGCATATGCGTTTTACAATTATAAAAACATCTATCTATATAACCTCATAAAATTAAAAATGGAATAACGATAAAAATTGAAACTCGCTAGGTTCTTTGGCACGGGAGAGTCATCCTTGTTAGGAGCCAAGTTGTCGCACGAATTCCGATTTCTTTTCTGCGCGGTGAACGTTATCTTCGTTAAACGAGAATGCTTTGTTAAACTGGCAACGTGATAAACTGAACGTCTTAGGATTCCTTCTCGACTTTCTTATTCTCCAGGCTTTGCCATAGTTGTGTCTCTGCTTTTTTCTCTCGCAAGTCGTGACGGATTCTTAGCGTGACTTCCGTCTCGTTTTCATTGTGGATGCTTCAGGCACGAGCGAAGCTACACGAGAGAGATTCTCGAGGTGCTGACGGATAAATAGAGAAAACTTTTTCACATGTGTATGTAAATCTTGTTACAGATTGAGTGACGCGTTAAATTGAGGATTAGTTATAGGAAACACGTAAAATATTAATAATCAAATTCTTGCATGTAACACTTTTGCTCTTTTTTTAAAACAAAGTAATACTTCTTTATAACGAACTTATTTTAAATAAGTAAAGAAGGGTTAAATATGATGGAGATTAAATCTTAGTGTCTAATATTTATATGTAAATTTTAAATATTGGAAGTGCAATATTTAAATATTGTATGTGGAAGTACAAAATTTACATACACGGAAAAAAAATGTTTCTGGTTTACAGCTAATTCTGATTAGCTGAAATTGCATTAGCTACTGAATTTGCTAATACATACAAAGGATTTCCTGCTGTAGCTAATATAAGGACGTGATAGCATATACATGTCTGTTACAGATCGATTTATTTAGCAATATGAAGTTAGTTGCTACAGTTATCGGATATGTCCGTGTAAAAGAAAATTGTCTCTACCACAGTTAAATATGGTTTGCTAAAACTGTTGCTACCAAATTGTCTGTTACGCAGAAAACGTTTGCTGCAATGATCAATACATCGACATAATAGCAAAATGCTTGTCTGTTACAATGATAATATTTAGGCCTCACAGCTAATGCAAATTAGACCTCATAAATACGACGTTAGGTGTCCATATAATGCTACTGAATTTAGCTGCCACACCTAATTTTTAACTGTGGTAGATAATCTTTTTTTTTCCGTGTATAAATATTAGGCACCTAATCTCGATTGTATTTGATTTTTCTCTACTTATTTACTTATACATAAATTCTAAATCTTCCATTTATATAAACTGCACGCTAATTATACTGTCGGATTTAAAACACAATCATAAACTAAAACTGAAATGAGATGATATCATAAATTAAATTGATCGTCAATTTAATGATGATGCTAATAAACATCTTGAAGTACTGTAAAGAACTTATTGCGAATAAATATTATCACAGGGTAATATTTATTACGAGTTAATTTTTTTAGGAAATTAGAATGTGTCTATGTCTTCAACAAGACTAAAATAAACTTTCAAGTTGGAGAAAACTCGAAAAAAAGTTTTATTGCATAAAATCGCGAAAAGACGAGAGAGCGCAAGTGAGATTGGTTACGTGCGAGTGACACGCGATAGGATAGTTCTGTTGGTCTTGTTCGCTAAAAGCCTTGATGAAAAGAGGGAGAGGAGATCAGAGAAATGCGTAAGCCCGGCTCAAGCGATTCTTTTCCATTATTCAAGCAATTTATTTTCTGAAGAGGCATTCTGCGATCTATTCCGACTTTTCGCTTACCTTTCCTTTGCCTGGAAATGATAAATTTTAATAAAAATCCCGGATTAATGAGACGAGAAACAATTGCAATTGATTATTTGCGATTCTGTTTCTATTTGTATTTTGGCCAAGTAGATGCATGTTTTATTATTTCGTTTTTGCAGTGAAATATCTTTTTATTCTAATTAATGATAATGATGATATTCCAGCTTGTTTTTGCTAAGCAACAGAAAGAAATAAATGAGAGTTCAACGAACGAGCACAAAGGGTGATATATAGATAATTTATTCGCTTAAAATCAATAACGGTATGTTTTAACTTCTCTTAATTATCTTCAGTGAATATTATATTAATTAACGAGTAGAAAATAATAATAAAATCAAATATAAGAAGTAACTCATATAAGTGTATTATAACAAGTGTTATATTACACTTATATGAGTTATATCACAGTTATATTGTTGAGTGGGAAATTACAATAGGTACGTTACATGTAACTTTATTTGAGCTGGGAATATTACTCAAGATTCTTAACAATTTGTTAGTAATAATAAGATCTTTTTATTCTCGCGAATAAATATATTTACAAGTCATTTATTACGCATCGGGAAATAGAATCACTAATCATTATAGGCAGATTATATTATATTTGCAAAAATATTTGATTGATGAAGATTAGCATAGAAACATAGAAGTGTATTTAGCATAAACATAGAAGTGTGTTTATTATATATATATTATTGTTCTGATTTATAAATCCACTGCTCCAAGCATATACATAGTAAATTTATTTCTTTCGGAGGATGACGATATACATTTTTTTTGGTTATTGAAAGAATTCACCCTCGAGGATCTCCAGGATGTGTTAGGTAGCGCAATGGCGATAGTTGGTACGACCTATCGGCAGACAGGATGACGAATAAGCTTCATTCTCCCATGAGTCCTTTTGAAAGGTATCCACTCGTATCGTAGATACGTTCTTCCATTCATTGCTCCCTTAGGTATTTTTCGAAGTGAAAACTCAGGAAGGAATCGAGACATTTATTCATTTTCTTTTAACCCATGCATCTAATCTTTTTTTTTCAACTTTTGACTCCGAGAAACTAATTCCGCGATTGTCTAATTTTGCTATTCGCCATTCAAGACAAATTAAAATCAATCCTCAAGTTATAATGTTATTTAATAGAAAAAGAAGAAGTATTATTTATCATTATGGAATATCATCGACTACTATCACTTTAATATTATTGTAATTTTGTTTTATGGAATTTTGTTATTTATGAATCTATAAACGTTACGCGTATAATAATAGAGACATTTTTGGGTCTTTCAATAATCCTGAATATAAAGATAGAAAGAGATATTTTCCGATTAAAATAAATATTTCTTCACAAAGAGAAATTTACGCAAATATTGTACATTTTCGAAATTGAAGAAAACAAAATAAAATCCACATTTTAATCTTTTTTAACGGAATAATTTTTTATCGCGCTCAATAAAGTTTTTACAAAATTTTTATTGAAATTAATATTTCACCGATGTTTTTTACTGATGCGTATTATTAAAATTGATTAATAACATAAAACTTTATTTAATTTTTTTCATAAAATATAAGATTTGAATAATAAAAAATTTGAAATAAATCTTTTTTATTAAAACTTTTGAGATAAAAGTTTCAGCTATTATTTGATTTGTATTATTTATTAACCCTCAACTACATGTATAGTTTTAGCTTCTTTATTTACATGTCTGGGTCCAAGTCACCCATGGCGTTTTGGACTGACTTTATAATTATGATAAATCTCAATATAAAATATTTTTTTTTTTAATAAAATGCCGGAATGTATAGAATCGAAATATCAAAATATAAAAAGATTTTGATAATAATTGAAATAGTTATGCCAAAAAATATTAAAGAACAAAATTTGTGAAAAGAGTGCAATAATCAATTTAAAAAAAAATCATATCTTTATGATAAAAAGGGGACAGATAAAAATAAGTAGTGTTTTGAAAAGAGGAAAACGTGAACTTTAAGAAAAAAAAATATATTATATTGATTCATTTCAAAAAGTATAATTATTTGCGCGACTAAAGTGGGGGCATTTTTATACATGCTCGGAAAAATGATGATGGAGGTATGTCGGTTATTTTCTTTTTTAAAAAAAGAAAAAAAGATGCAATGAAAATATTTTATATTAAATATAATATATATTAAATATTAATATATAATGATCTCGATATTATTTACTCACGATTTTATAACTCCAAGAAAATAGAGCGATTGTTTTATCAAGACGCTTCTCTCGCAAAAATGTTTTTTTGACAATGAATATATGTTTTAATTATAAGAAGATTTTAATTATAAGATTTAATTATAAGAACACATATACTTGAATACAGCACTAATAAAGAGGCACTTACTAAAAACGAATTTTCAAAAATCTGATGAATTTACATTTGACGGGTCCAAGTCACCCAAGCCAAACTTTTATTGTATCACAATTAGCGTCAAGACAACAATGAAACAATTGCATCACGCCATTCGACAGAGAAAGGATTCAAGTTTTTTTTATCCCTTCACTTCAAATTTGCAACTATTAACCGTACAAAAATAGCGGCCGACTAAAATTTTCAGCCGGGTCCAAATGAGCTACTCATGTAGTTGAGGGTTAATACATACAATAAATTCTATGAAAATTCTGTAAAATAATATTAATTTATTTATCAAATATAGTAAGAATTTCGCGTTTATCGATTTTATTGAGGAAATTTAGAATAATAGTTAGGATCATATCGAGAAATGAGACGTCGTTATTTTTGCCAAGTTGAACCTACATTCTTCGCGAATAGGTATGTAGCGGTATTCAAAATTGAATTCTCCGGAATTATACTAGTTTCAATCCTGCAATCCGAACGTCGCTTTCCGAAAATGCATTTTCCGCTCAATCGAAATGGACTGGCTAAATCCCGAACAAGATTCGGTCTTCTCGGTCCTTTCGCGGAGACAGAGGATCAGTGAGTGACGTTTTGCTTTGGTTGCATAGGAAATTGCGCGATTCGGAATGCCACCCAAGCGAATCGAAGCCGAGAGCAAGTGGAATGGAAAACACAGGTGGGTTGCTTCTGTTCGCTTGGATATATGCGTCAGTCTCGCTTTGATTGATTCAAGTTAGCGGCGGGACTGGTCATTCCATGTTCTTTCTCAAGCGATGAAACTTACTCTCTACGACATCCGCATTTTGTCGTCGCCCACGACCGCTGTTATCATCTAACTTCAGTTTACGAAACTGTCGGCGTTCTGGTGACTATTTAAACGCGAACTCCCAGAACAAGCATGCAGCTAGCCTCAAAAGGGTGACCGGTCAACCCATAACGCTTTCCGAAACTTATCGGCCACCTGTACTGCCATATTGCTACTTCGTGGACATCCGTATCGCTCTTCTGACGTTCGGTTGTGACGAATTAATTCAGAAACTGCCTCAAGAGCTGTCGCAACTTTTCTTTGGATTCAACTTGTGGAAATTTGATCCGCGATGTTCCGCATAAGTCGACATACACGGTCCGCTGTATTGGTTGCAAGTTTCGTACAGTTTTCATTTCACAGAATAGTCGACATTTACATTGTCGTCTTATTATACAATATAATACAGGATGACAAAAGTTTGGCCCCAAAGTTTTGTGTGTTTATTAAAAATCGTTATCCAGCAATATTTTATTTGCCGATATTTTGATGTTAAAATGACGACAAATAACATCAGCTTGCTACCTAGATATATAGTAACGTATATTTAAAAAACACGAACTCTATAAGAGTGTTACTTGGTTGGTTTATTAAATACCAATAAGATGTTGTATCAAAAGATTATCATCAGTTGGATGAACTGAAAATCGCCTTATTGGCTGTTTAGGAGAATCCGTGAAAAGATGTGCGGCCATCGTTGATGCATTCTCGAAGTATCTTAAAGTTTATATCAAAGCTGAAGGTGGTCATTTTGAATGATAATTATTTTTGGTATTTAATAAGATATAATTCATGCTCCCCAAATATTTTTTTATAAATATATGTTACTAATGATTTGATAAACAAGAAACTTTGTTGCCAAATTTTTTGTTACCTCGTAAATATATTGTATATTTATAGCTAAAAATATATATGAATAAAGATATCCTATTAATAATACTCTTTATTATAACTTATCTCAAATTTCAGTTATATAAATCATATTATTTCTGATTGAAAGAAACCTAATAATGTTACTTTTACGATCCCCGATAATATTTCAATATAGTGACTATATTAAGAGAATTGACGTTCACGTTATTGCTATGTTAAATCGGATTAAGTCTTATCTGTATCCCGAGTGCGAGAGTGAAAATCGACTTTTGGTAACAGCTCGCTAAAGTTTGTCGATGGTTAAGAACCAAACGCGCGCGGTCGGGGATAAGGGACAGGGAGGGGTAAAAAGCCAGAAAGTTAATAAAGGGCCGATGTTCGAAAGTTCAGCGGCGCCTATGAGATAGTCCGCGGATCCCGGGAATTAAGATCGGAACTCGCGGACCAAGAGGAAACGATAATGCGGTTTTAAAGAGTCTTCGATATAGCTCCGCGTACATGCTATAGCGCGCGAACTTTATGAAATTAAGGGAATGGAAGCTGCAATATTGATAACGTCGCGAAGTCAACCGTGGTAAGTAGTTAATGCCTGTCTTGCGCGGGGAAAGGGGCCACAACGTGAGACAAGTATCCCGACAGGGCGATTAATGCCCTTACGTCGAAGCCTCTGAGAAATGATCCTGCGAAAGAAATATCGACTATTCCTCACACGTATAACCCATTTCTCTCGACTCTTATTCTTTTTTTGCGAAATATTAACCTATTGTCCTCGGAAGTCTGGGATAGTGCGGCATAATAAATCATCCATCTGCAGTTTGTTCACTTCCTCTCTTTTTTCTCCCTCTTTCTCTCTTTCTCTTTCTCTTTTCCTCCTCTTCCTTTTTCTTTTGCTGAAGTTTTTATCCTGTTTATTACAATCCTATTCGATTCAATCGAGATTCCGTAAAGTGATTAATCATAGAAGAAGTAAAGTTGCATCTTAACAGCAACATCGAAGTGGAATCTCACATAATATCCACTCACAATCGGTGAAGTGCGTAATGTAAAGAAATGTTGCGTGTTATTTAACGTTATTGAACAGATTACTACACTGATAGAAAAATGTTTGGTATTTGTAACTATAAGTTACATATTACTATAATTGAGGGGATTGGAGGAATAAAGGCACAATTCTATTTAAGCCCTTTTTCCGGAGATTAACGCAAATAAACAAGGAATTAATGTTGTTTACATTAGTTAAATATGAACGTGTTTCAATTTATTCCTGTGGTGATAAAAATGATATAATCTATGGAAAAAGGGCATAAATGATTTAAAATCATTAATGAGATTTTTACTAGAGACCGAACGAAAATAGTACGACAATAATGTGTTTTCATTACAACATATTTATGTTAAAAAATCTTACGAAAACTCATCAGATGATGATTGAACATTATTTCAATTTATTTTGTACAAGTAAAAGTAAAATGTATATTTTACATTCATTTTGTATTTCTCTTAGAAGAATGTGAAAATAAAAAATATTTCTGCAGTTTATAGTCTTCTTTTACTGTCGATTCTTACAATATTATGATCAATATTCGGAAAAAGGAACTAAATGTATTTTTTAAATTACAAATAACTTTTTAAATATTGATCATAATAGAGAAATATTACAACATATAACTTCTCAAAGACATTATATAAATATACATTTAATACTGTTCCCATTTGTGGTACAATAATAAAATAACAAGTTATTTTAATTTTTATCAAAATCAAAATTTTGTAATTAGACCTTTATTCCGCCAATTTCCTCAATTATGATTATTACTGCTATAATTCAAATTACTAATTAATTAATAATTTTATAGTCATTTGAATAATTTTTATGGTAATTTCAACCATTTTTATCGTTATCATAATTATAATTATAGTTATGCATTTTAAGTTGCCAATTGTATACATTTGTTGCTAGTACATATAATTATTATTACTAATATTATAGCAGTAATAATCATAATTATAGTAATAGGTAATTACAGCTACAAATACCAAACATTTTTCTCTCAATGTATTTATCAGAAAAAATCCTTAAAGGCATTCAGAACGTCAAGGATGAGGGATCTAAAGAAAAGAGAGTGTCCTATTTTTGACGTGAGCTTGTGATCCTCCTGGCTGCTTCTTTTCCGTGATTTTAGTTCGCGCTTTCGGTAGGTAAGGGCTTTACCGAGCCAATTAAGCGAGAGCATCGGGGTGTGACTGAGTGTGCTTTTAGCGCGGGAATAGCAGCGATCCGTAGATATCGGCCACTTTTGGCGTGCGCATGGCATGCACGCGAGATGCGAATCGGATTCGACGGATCGCTCTCGAACGTGGGCGCGTGTAAGTGCACGTCAGGATCCACACGTCGCGTCGATACAAAGGGTCACGTAGAAGGTTGGAAAACGTAGCTTCGGGATATATTGTAACAAGGAAAGAGGTACCTCCGCGATACGTAGCCACTGAGCGAAGCTATCTGCCGTTCACGTGGCATATCATGGAACGCGATACTCGTCCTCTATTTTCTTTCGATATAGCTGTTGTGGATGGCCGATTAAATCGCTTCACTTTTGATACGATACAGGCAGCCCGAAAATAAAAAAGCATTGTGAATACCAATGCGTTCAATGGAAAAAACATCTTTTCAACTGTTGTAAGATTTTTTTTAATACATTGGTTGGTTTTATCGTTCATTTACTACAACAATGACATAATTAAAAAATTGCCATTTTTTTAGTTGATTGCAGAAAAAGAATGGAAATATAAAGGAAAAAAGAAAGAATATTTTTAAAGGACATACTTTATTTCTTTACAGTTATTACACTGTTTGTAGAAAAATAAAAACATTGCATTTTAAAATTAATATTTCAAAATTAATTTTTAAAATTAATATTCCATTTCAAGATTAATGTTCCAAAATTTTAACAATTCAAAAGATTCAAATTCATTTTCTTGAAAACTTTGTTTTCTGAGTTACATCATTATTGTAGCAGATGAGCGATATTTAGACTTAATGAGGAACTAAGGGCAAGAACCACAATCATATTAAAGAATCTTATTACAGTTGCAAAGCTGCTTTTACTGTGAACATAGCCAATCTCTGAAACAAAGAAGTTGCGGTACATATTAAGTTTATCTGGTTAGATGAAAAAGAGTAGCGATTTAAATGAACGTGTAAAAAACTTGCAAATTAATACAATCCAAAAGGAGTTGTTGAATTTCGCTTTCAATCTGATATTTTTCCCAGTTTACAGTAACAAAGATTTGAGTCTTCATTGACTCTTTTTCTCTATTACTACTATGATTTTATTACAAGAAATCTTTGTTTTATTCGCGATTTCCAATTTGCGGTCATTAAGAAAGAGAGAAATAGAAATTTTTTTTTAAAACTAGGGCATACTTTAAACTGTTTTTGTGACGGATTCATTTACGTGCAAATAAAATACGACATATACAGCCATGCAATTGTATGCAATGAGGTTGAGAAGGGCTTTACAGCTCGGGCAGTGGACTCGTTTGGATTTGATCAGACTCGTCGTCGGATTTTTCATGCTCGGCCAGTTAATTTTGCATATTATGAGCGCATAAAGCGATTCAACATGTCAGTAGTATTCGCCTCATTTCTTGCTTGGATGAGCATTTACGTAATTTTCAACCTATCGGCATTTTCTCATCATGAAATGCAAACCGTAATGTCCCAGTCAACAGAGACGTGCGCGTGGCCTTGTGCTTAAGATTTTCTTTAGTTCACGGTTTTTTTACATCCTTTTGAAAATGTCTACGCATATTTGAAAACGTCTTCTTCATCGCTCGCAGTCATAAATAATCATTCGTTGTTGAAAGTAGAAACGTGTGAAGGAATCCGCGCGTGAAGTGTTGAAAAGGTCGTAAAGATATCCGAGGATGTTAATCGAATTCCAGAAAATAATTAAATAAATTCCAGAAAATGAAATATTGTCTCTACTGGCTCGCTGTACTTATTCAAGGAAATCCATTTTACGCAACGCTGAATCTGACATTTTCCCGTAATGGGACGAGTGTTCCCTCGGAGAGATCATTCTGGATAATAATTACAGAAAAGGATTTTGCAGATTGTAACATTCTATTAAACGTTCTAGGGTACTTGCATACTTTCAACACCATTTTTTCGTATAATGAAAAAAAGTCTAATAATAATAATAATCAAATCTTAATTATAATTATTATAACTTTGGTGAAATAATTTCAATTAAATTTAATTATTTGGTATAATAATTTCAATTTAGGTTAATATAATCAAAACTAACGCAAATCTTATTTTTCTAATTGTTAGATTATTATTAAATGACTGATTACTATTATTATGTTTGATAATATTTAAAAAATATATTACACCAATATGCTAGACAAAATAGATTTAATAGCTATATACGTATTATCAGATCATTTTTCAGTGTATAAAAGCACAACCCCATTCTACTTTCTTCAACGGTTTGATACTTGCTTACGTATTTCTTTATATTACTGCAACGCGAGTGATCATGAAGCCGCGTTTTTCTTTTATAAAAGTTTTCCCTCTAGAACGATTACTAGTCCTGGTCGAAAGGAATGGACTAGAAGAGAGCGAGATGTGTGAGTGTGTATATGAAATGGTCTAGGTATCGAATTCTATTACTTCTTTCGTAAGAAGGCAGTTTCTATACACATAGTTGCTTCATTGCTTGCTAGCAAAGCGCTTCCATGTTATAGCATACGTCTTTTAATATATTTCATACGTATATACATGAAAAGGAAGAAGAAACGAATAGACTGGCATATTTGAGTTGTAATGATATAAGGATATTTTTGAATTGAGTAAAAGAGAGATAGATAGATAGATAGAGAGAGAGAGAGAGAGAGAGAGAGAGAGAGAGAGAGAGAGAAGGGAGAGAGCGACAGTTATTACATAATAAAGGAATTTCATTTTAAGATAATTAAGATTTGCACAAAGAATAAATGCATAAAAGAGAGAAGAAGCGATGGTAATTAGTAATAAGGGCTTCCGTCCATAACGCTAGAGTTAAGTAGCGATTTGAAAGTAATATTGAAAAAGTTTAATGTGTACATCAAAGAGATTGGCGGGGTGCTCTTTAAAAGAAAGAGTATGTTCTTTTATGGCGTCGAAGTAAGGAGATTCAACAGCTTTCTTTTTTAGACTGCAGTTCTGAAGTATCGCTGGGAATTTTTAGCGAGTGCTTGAAAACCTGTTTATTGCTCAGGTGTAGGTGAGAAATGATGCGGATACTAGTTCAAGGCATAAAAGAAAAGCGAGGGATCATATATAAAGCTCCTACCGCGAGACCAATCTTGCAATATGGAGCGGCAACTGGGCGGAAAAGTAGTATATTCTTTCTGGATTACTTCACGAAGGCAAAAGATACATATGGAAAAAATTATTCGCTGAACATTACGTGTAAAAATGAACATACAAAAATGTATATTCATTTTGTACGTATGTTTCATATTTATTTTAAGCAAATATAAAAAATTATTGATTAATAGATAAAACGCGTGGAAGATACAGGAGATAAATAAAGAGCAAATGTAAAAAATTACTGATCAATAGATAAATGCGTAAAACATATAAGAGATAAACAAAATGAAAACCTCAGAGAAATGCACTATTTATTTTATTACTTGTTTTATTAATATAAGAAGTTGGCTTATCACTTGTTTTTAATATACATTCTATCCTTGTAGAGTAATCACTCAATGCTTGAATAATTACCAATGGAATGTTGTACTATTCTTTCAACAGAACGTCGTTCAATTATTTATATAAATTATATTGAAGGAGGAAATTTAATTTTCATTCTCAGAGAATTTTTCAAAATTGCTCTCTGTTCTCCAAAACTTCAACACTTTTTCTGACCAATGCAATTACCTGATTTAAATAGTTGTAGCTGTTTTGAAAAGCAGAGTGAGAAACAGACTTCCTCCTCCAATATCTTTTAAGCAATTAGAAAATGTTCTGCTAGAAGAATGGAATAATATTGCACTGTAACAGTTGCTACACTATTCAAGCAATATATTCAAGCACGTATGACTCTATTTTAATAAGGATAAAATTTGTATTAAAGACAAATGGTAGGACAACTTGTTGTTAATAAAACAAGTATATTTTTCAGGTGTTCAGATTATTTTGTTTATCCCCTGTATATTGTATAGTAATCATATGTACGAAGAAGGACGCTTAAAATTATTTATGATGATCCTGAAAAATATACTTCACACATATATTCTTCTTTGAGGGATATATATGAAGAAAGTTTCCTGTAAATATGCTGTATCGTTCATACGCTTTATTTTGTTGCGAAATGACTGTTCTTCGCGTCATAAAAAGTTACATTTGAATTATTCCGGTAGATTTCCAAATGGAAACTCCCTGGGAAACATTCTACTTCATCCATCCATCTTGATCGCGAGCTTTTTTACGATCGAGCGGATCCACCGTGCTTTCTGTAATCCGTGATTCGAAGCGGGAAACGCCCGTTCCTTTTCTACTGGCGCGCAGAACGTCGGCTTATTTACTTGAAATCGTGTCGATACGATAGATAAGACAGACGGCGACGTAAATGGGTCGTGTAAGAGAAAGAGAAAGAAAGACAGAAAGAGGACCGGCAGAATCTGTCGTAGTCTCGCAGATAATGCGCATCACTTCTCACGGTTTTAGTAGCGTGTCGGCTGGTTCACGGTACGTGAAGATTTATAATGTCCCGACTTTCGGTTCAACGGAGGCACAGTTAGCCAGCGTGCAGCTAGGTCGATCCCTTTTTCATCGTCAAGAAGCGGAAAGAGTACCGCGGAAGAAACTAGGAAAGAGGTCGACGAATTCTCAAGTACCTGAATATTCAAAGAGCTCTAAATATTCACGAATGTCAGATATAATTTAATATATATATATATTCTGAAGACAAAAGACGTGTGCAATCTTTTCGTGTTATTTGTTATATTTATATAATAATAGATTGTAGCTAAAAACACACTTGTCATTGGAAATAATGTAGATCCTACGTAAGCTATGAATAGATAGATATATGAGAAAAAATGGTTTGAAGACGAGAGCGTTCAATTTTCATCAGCGATAAATGAAAACGTTTATATAATTTCAAGGAACAAGCGACGAGGCGATTCGGTATGCGAAGGAAATATCATTTACACCGTCGTACATGACGGCGGCAGTTTCATCGACAAATTCAGTAGATTAAATCGCGCCACACAGTTTGATTGTTCTGAACAGACACGTCGACTCGACACTGTCCCAGATGACGGAATATCGGGACAGTTAAGCCAACCAACCGACCGAATTGATTGCGTCGAATGTTGCTGAGTTGGAGAGGGATCCTCGACTATCCTGGTCATCGAATCGTATCGATGTCGAGTTCGCCCCTTGACAGAGACCGTCAACAGCCAGTGCATGAAAGTTTTGAACGTTTACCTGACCAGATGTTTCAACACACTCGAATCGATATAAGGTTTAACGTCGGTTATCGATGTCCGAGACGGGTCTAATCTGGGTCGTTGCAAACTTGAAACCACGTAAAGCTTCGTATATAAATAAACTGTCGCAGATAAATGTGTTTCAACGATCTGTCCAACGACTGATTAATTAATCCAATGTACGCGTGGCTCAATTTTGTTTGAATCTCAATGCAAGAGGGAATTTTGTGTAATTCAGTTAGAACATTAAACTGTCGAATGTTACACAGTAAAAAAACATTTTGTGTTAAAATATTTGTTAAAATTTCTGTATTGAATTTTCGATACATTCGAGTGTTAATTTAACTGATTTAACATAATATGACTTTGTTATTTGAATATCTTGTGTTAAATTGATATTCAACATTTCTTACATTAATTCTTAATATTTCTTTTAAAATAAATTATTTTATGTAATTTATTTATTTACAAATTATGTTAAAATAACATAATTTATGAATAGGTAAATAAATCACATATAAAAAGAATATATTTTAAAACGTAGACTCTGAGAATAAAATGTGTTATATATGTATAATGTAACATATTATAAATATTGTATGTTCATCTTATTGAAATAATATGCTCCCAATTTATTGCAAATTTAGTGTTATATTTGTTATATTTAGCTGTGTTATATTTAGTATTAGTGTTTATTTTTTATGCTAATCTTTTACATAATATTTGTGTTACTTTCTATTATATTCTTATACATATATGTTTAAATTAACATAAAAATTTGTGTATGTGAATTGTGTTAAATTCAACACAAATTTTTCCAACTGTATTTACGTTCAGGTAAAATATGATGAAAAATCTTCGTCGATTCAGATTAACCGGAAAAATAATTTTGTCATAAACTATTTAGATAACGGCAGTAATAAAATGGTACAAAACTTTTTTCTGTTTATGCTTGCCATCAATATAATGGCGGAAATCACTATCTGGTTGCTGTCCTAATGCTCGAGTTTCTATTAAACTTCCTCCTTTATCCTCTCTACAAGCACTGGAACGACCAGCTCCATTCTATGCGGCAGAGCCGCAATTTCAAAAATAAGATCACCGCGATCGGCAGTCATTATCGGATCCCAGTTTACCGGCTCGATTGGAATCCTTTATTCCGCCGATTGTCTTGCCTGTCCCGGCCCGTGAAATGCGCGGCGCGCACGATTATTGTGCGAATCGTCCCCGAAGGTAGCGACATTGTCGTTTTCCTCAGCACAATATATACGTGTCGTGCAACGTGATTACCATGTTACATGATTTCACTGCTGATGCTGCGAAGGCAAACACCTGGCAGAAGTGGTTGTCTGATTTAAGCTCGGTGTATGCGCGTGGATCATGTTGAAGGAGAACGCCTCTGAGGGTACTCAGAGATCTCCTTGCAGGAAATGGAAACACGCCGAGAGGGCTCTTTAGATCTTAATCGACAGTGTGTTAAAGCTGGTCCGCTACTGCAGAATGGAACACAACGCGGAAATGCGAATGGAGAACGAAAGGTAAAGGGGAAGGTGAAGAAGGTAGGAAGCGCGGGAGAATCACCGGTTAGCCGCGTGAAGAGACTCCGTAAAAGTGAAATACTACCACGGACGCCCGGCAATCTCGGGAGCCTGGTGACAATTTTTTATCTTTACGAGCACAGCGCAGCCGTTGTTCCTATTGCATAAGTGGAAACAAGAAGAATTATGCAGTTACGTAAATTATGGCAGTGCCACGGAAATGGCTTCCGCCGGTCTCGCTACTCTCGCGGTGTCACCGCTCGTAAGAAGTGATGGTGTAAGAAAAAGATGAAAGAGACAGAAAGAAAAGAATAGAGTGGAGAATCGCGAGAAACGAGGAAATAGGAATAAAATAAGGAACTACGGACCAGATCATGTGGTGAAAGGCAGGATGATTCTGTGAATTGAGAAATACGTCATAAAAAATATTATGCATTTAAATTTTAAACTTTTACAGTATAGATCTATATTGAAAGAACTTGCTGAAGTATTTAAAAGTAGCTACTATTATAAATCTAAAAATAATTTTGAAGCCATTAAATTATGTAAAAAACTTAAGTACAATGAGTGTTGCTGCAAAACATTTGAACATTCTAGCAGCTTGAGCATCCTACATACAATGAGTGTAAAAAGAGTTCATACAAAGGAGATATCTTTTAAAAAAACCTTATTTTAAAAAAATAAACACTAATTAGTAATTTATTAATAAAAAAAATAGATCGTATGCACATATTTCTCAAAATTGTTTTACCAAAAACGAATGTGTAATAATTAAAATATATCATGTTAATCATAAGCAAAAATGAAAAATTGTATTATTTGGACTCACAAAAAGTACAATCAAAAGATTTAGCTTTTAAAATTGTGAATGTGGTTATTTTTGCAAAGCTTTTTTTATGTTAAAACAAAACGTTCATATTAGACCAGAATTTATTGTTGATAAATTACTAATTGATATTAAGTATAAATTTTTTACAAAATTTTTTTATAAAAATGTCTTTTGTACGTTCATAACTTTTTACATTCACTGTCATTTTTATAGTAAAAAAAATTATTTTCAAATTTATTTAGCTGAATTTTTTTAGATACTTCAGTAAATCATTTTTTTTTTCATTTAAGCTTCATTTAAATTTGATATTGCGTTTTGCAACGCATACCTTCGCTTTTATACCGAGAAGTCTCCACTTTCATGAATGGCTTAAAATGAATTGTTTTGACAATATTTCTTTTGCCAAAGCTATTTCAGCATTATATTCAAAATCCGTTAGAAGGACTGAGCGCGTATAGAAAATCGAGCTAATGCAATTATTTTTGCAGTTTGGAATTTACGAAGTACGAGAGCACGATATTAAAAATTCGACCTGTCGATAACAGGAATTTCAACTCTGGCTTTTCGCACGCGTACATGTTGCGAATGAAAAACGGTAGAAAGTCCGTAGCCCGTTGAATTGCGTATATACGAAACGAAACGCACGTGCGTGTCGTTAAATCTGTAAGCTAAAATGCTTGTACCACCATACGCGTCCATGCAGAAAAATATTCATCAAGGGGCCTTTATAACGTTGAAAAAATCAAGATCTAGTTTGCACAAAAAGGATACAAAAATAATTGATTTTTTTTTAGCGCGCAGCTCCTTTTATTTTATTTTTACCATTTCACAATTTGTCTTTTCCACACCTCGCAGCAGATTCAACAATAAAGATTCGTGAAATGTTTCTGTGAGATTTCCTAATATATCAAAAACTGTTATCCTCGAGGGAAATAAGAAGGGCATAAGACAATGGAGGGTTGAAATAGGGAAGTGGCGTGGACGAAGGGGTGAGACAAGAAAGTCTGTGAACATAAATAGCTAACGTGTCAAAAGCAGGCCGAATCGCTCGAATGGTGCACGAACCGGTCAATTGCAGTCCATACTTGGAGAATCGAAGTCAGTTGCTAAGCAGAGAATCGTGTATTGCCGCACGAGCGGGAACTTTCCGTCTCGAAATCCCTTCATCTCGTTGATGTTGATATTGGATGCGGAACTTGAGTCACAATGCTATATTGTTCGTTGGTGATGAAAAAAAAACAATTTAGAAATATTATTGGATTTTTTAAAGCATGACAAAGTATCTAGATCTCTTCAAGTATTCATTATCACTTGATTATTATTGATCAAAATCTTCTTTGACGTACAAGGAAAGGGATTCAACTGTCCCCCTCCGATTTTAATGAGCTTTTAGTATGTTATTCTCCAAACAAAAGTAAGCGACACGTATTTTTTTATACGTGCCCATGCGCACTTTTAGGGAGCGAAACACCCTTTAGAAAAAAAATCGGTTCTTCTCTTTCGAAGCGAATATCGCCAGAACTGTAAGAGATAGAACAAATTTTCAGAATGAAAATTGAATGGCTTCAAAAATACTTTAGAATTATAATAAAAAAATTTTTAATTATTTATTTATAATAAAAATTATTTGTAAAGAAAAAAATTTTTTTATTATATTTGTAAAGTATTCTTAATGCCATTCTGAACATTTTTTTCTATCTCTTAAGGTGCCATTACATGCAAGCGTCGAGCGTCGACCATCTGCGCAGAAGATTACTGCTGATTGTTGCGCAGAAGTTTGAATCTCCAGACTCCTGCGTAATAATCTTCTGCACAGCTTCTTGACACAAAATGGTAAATTATGAGAGGTTATGTTCTGATATACATTACTATTCTAACATATAATGCTGAAAATTTATATTTATTTACATTATATAATGTAAACTACAAGATTCCACTATTAGTGTATCTCGTACATTAAATTCAATTTCAAAAAGTAAAATTATTAAACATATCACTGCGTATGTTCTGACGCTCGATGCTTGACGCTGCCATGTAAAGGCACCTTTATAGTTCCGGCGATATTCGCTTCGAAAGAGAAAAATCAATTTTTTTCCAAGGGGTGTTTCATCCCTCAAAAGTAGTTAAAAGTGCATATGGGCACGCTTAAAAAAATACGTGTCGCTTATTTTTGTCTGGAGAATAATATACTAAAAGCTCATTAAAATCGGAGTGGGACAGTTGGGTCCCTTTTCTTGTTAGTATCTTTTTATGTATATTCTGTATATCTTTTAATACATTTAGTTCTGTCTATTTTTCCTTCTGTAATCTGGTTTATGTCTTACTTTTAATTTTATTTTATATTCAAGTTTAGGTTCTCAGGCAGCATTATTGCTAATATCTCACCTTTTGATTGTGCTCTGTTCTTATTTTGCAATTGATATAGTATAATTTCTTTTTTATAGTATTTCATATTGGTACAATATAACTGTTATTATTATTATATTATTAATATCATAATCATAATATTTGATAATTATAAAAATATGTATAGTTCATATTTGCTTATAAGAGGCAAAGGTTAATTGCAAACTTTGAATTGCAAATCTCTCGCGGGAAATAAAGGAGACGTCGTGACGACCGTTTGCATATTTTCTTCAAGAGTGTCACGAATGCAACTCAGCAAAAACTCGTCACGGCGCAGCCTTTTGAGTAATCTCCCTTTTTTTGTCACAAAATAACTAATCCAACAAGTACGTAATTTTGTGAAAGTCGCGCAGAAGCTTAATATATAAAGCTTTTTTTTTAAATACGTCTATGATTTTATGTATATATAATATTTTCCTTAATAAACATGGAGGTTTCCTCTTTAAATACCTAATTTTTTCTTGCTCTAATTAAAAGCCTTATTGTTTAGCTCTCTCAACTTTTATTATATATTGCTTCAATAAATATCAATGCATTTTGCTTTAGCCGCAGAGTAATCAAAGTTTCGCGCTTCTCGTTTGTTTCCCTGAAAATAGGGAATAGAAATTTCCCTGAAATTGCTATCGAAATGCGTACTACCCATATATGTAATACTCCTATATTACTAACGCCAATTAAAAGCGAAAACACCACGGTGCAGACGAATCTATCTACCTTTCACTTAGATAGTGTAGCGCACACGCGCACCACACTCGAATACACTGTGGAAGTGAGAGATCCGATATTCCCTATCTCGTTGTCTTCGCACACCCCCCACTCCCAAAAAGAGATTGCGTTAGCAATATAGTAGTATTACATGTATGGTTCTACCGGGGCAGCGCATGGTTCTTCGTTTCGCGTTATCGCCACCGCCGCTAAAACGAAACGTTTTGTTTTACCGGAATATGTGTGAGAGCCACCGACAACGAGTGCGACGACGACAACGACGAGTCGCGTTAACTTGCCTACGAATATGTGAGCGATGTAAATTCCGCACGTCGACGGAAGTGCTCCGTTACAGTTGCAGTTGCATTGGCTCCTGTCTTCTCTGCGGAAACACGCTGCGGCTTTCGACGAACGTCTGGGAAGCACGTCGTTGGTATTTTCCCGAATGGCAGGACGAAAGTGGCTTTGGCCGTTAGGAGCGGCGGGCTTTTTAGAAACAAAGGGGGATCCGTCACGGTTAACATTTTCTTTCACTCGCATTAATAATTGTAAACTCGAGCCGTAACCCGTTGGGAAAAAAGTTACACGTAATTCTACTTTAACTCTTTTAATGTGGCATTAATTCGCTCAAGTGCCCAGACGATGTCACGGTAATTTTGTATAATAGTATTTGTAAGAGATTCCAGAAAAACTGTTCAATTTTTCAATATTATGGTGCCTGCAAAAGTAATGGGATTTTCTGATTTCTAGGATACAGCGACTCATAAAAAAATAAGATATTTCTTTCTGAATAATTTATTTGTATATCGAAACGATTTCTGGATGATAGAAAAAGTTTTGCGCACGAATTCGATTCCCATAGCGATACAATCGGACTAATGCAATCGAACTTTTCCGAAAGTTCGGATAAATCCAAGATTCGGTAAAATCGTACCGACTCGAAGATTTTCTATGAATTTTTAATCGTGCACGTTCGCGATGCCGCCTACCAGAATCCGGGATTTTCCACCTTACGTTCCGAACGTGGAATAAGATGCGAATCTACAGAATACCGTTAAAGTACCATGCATGAGAACGTGACACGAAATACTCATTGCAAAGGAGTCAACCGAACAGTATGTGTTATGTAATCGCAACATCTGTCACGGTTAGCAATCCCGTTTGTTTTCGTTTCCGTCAATTTGGAGCAAATGCAATCTATGCTGTATAGCGTGTATAGCAAATCTAAAAGGCAAATGGAAAAATATATATCCTGATGTATTTTATGATCATACTCGCAACAAGCTCATCTTCATCTCTTTAATAGGTCTAGACTGTAGATTTAATAGGTAGACTGAGAAAAAACGTTGTTAACTTGACCAAATTAGTTTAATTTGTTTTTATATCTTTCATTTGTGAGAATGTGTGTATTTAGTTAAATAAAGACGAGCTAAACTAACTTAGTCAAGTTAATAACTTTTTCTCTCAGTGTTTATTTTAGCTATATCGCAACGGTTTTATTCGTTATAACGAATATCATCACTAAACCTTTAAGACTTTATTTACGTCTTGAGATGTACGTTTGTGTTGGGTTAGACGTGACGAGGACGCGATAAATCTCTCTTTGTCCCAAAAGGATGCGGGTCGGTGCACCCGTCATGCCATTTCTACTGAATATTTGAGCAATTTCTACGTCCGCGGTTGGTTTACACTTGTACCACATCCCTAAAGTCATTCACATGCGTCTTCGCCCATCGAAAAACGCCCCTGGGATCGTCTGCGACTCTCTCTCTCTCTCTCTCTCTCTCTCTCTTCTTCTTCTTCTTTTTCCTCTTCCCCTCTATTTATTTACCTATTTATTTATCGACTATCTTTCTTCCTCTTTTTTTCTCTATTTCCTATTTCTGATCATTTGCTGCGCATTGAAGGACGAATGATATCCGATAGTACAGTTGGATAAACGCGCAATGGGAAAGACCGGTCTTACTCTATACATAAAATATGAATGAACTGGCAAGTGCATTTCTTGCAGGAAGAACTTGAGAAAATTCCTTCGCCGTCATTCGCAACGAGTGACGCGTATTTTATTTCCGTAGACACGCCGGCCATAGACATGCCAGCATAGATGGAAATAAGCGGAAAGTGTACAAATAAAACAATTAGTGGTATTCTGCTTTGTAAAAATAAAAGAATGTACGTATTGAAAAACAAAGCTCGAAAATAAAATTACGTATGAGATTATATATGATTATATTATATATGAGCGCAAAGTTTTTGAAGTTAATCAGAAATGAGAGAAAGGCAAACACAGACGTTATGATTTGATTAAATATCGTTCCTAACGCTGTACTATCGATAATGGAACAAGAGCTTAGGTAGTTCCCCGCCGATAAAGTTCTTAGAGCTCTGTTTGAGCGTGCAACTAACAGCTCGAAGCATCACCGTGGTGCAAATTCAATTCCTCCTTGATCGACAAGGACTTAACCATACCACTGTCGCAAACACAATCAAAATTTCTGTTACGGAACATCTACGATGATTAAGACTATGTAGAAATCGATTAATTGGAAATCAGCGCGAAAGGAGCGAATTAAATAGAGCAAATTAAATGGCCATTGATCAATTAAGAATATACTATAAAAAATATAGAAACGATTCGAGAAACTTATAGCGCTTCTTTCGATTGTTCTAGTCCAGTCTGTAATGCCAATTTACCGGTAAATTTAGTTCACTTTTCGGTAATCGAAATAAATTCAATGAGCCACTCAGAGACATTAATAGTATAAATAGAACTGGATCAATTACTGCAATTTCCTAACTTGGAAATGGCTGAGGAAAGTTTATTGTTACTGTTTCCTAAGCTCATCGATGAAGACTGTCGAGTGTCATCCCTTTTGCTCAGACTATTCCCTAGCGTGAAGTTTCGCAACGACCCTTCTACGTGACACTTTCGCGAGAAACTTAAAGTTTGACAAGTGGAAGATATATTCTTGAGAGGCGGCATTGTTCTTAAGTGATTGCCTAGAAACGGCATCGTTTACAAATAGACCGGTATTCAAAGTTAACCCCAAAGTAACACGCCATATTATAGGTATGCCTGCAATTAGTCGTCAAAATCATCACTGTTTTAATTTCTATTCGATTTTGTCGAGCGTCTTGTCGTTGAGATAAATAGGTATATATCCTCTGGTGTATCTCTTGTAAAGTGTTTTAATAAACCCAGTTATTCAAAATATATCTCTTTCAAAATATTGCCGGCCTTTATGAAGAGGAGGATATACCTAATGCTCTTAAAGTTCTCAGCGATGAAATTTACATATTAAAAGTTAAGTAGCTACTTTAACAGTAATGGACAGAGCTGGCGTATCAGGGAGTTGAAGTGAATTTGGAAACGACCACTAATCTGTTGGACTAACCGTCCTTCGTCATGTAAGCGAACAATGGTGCTGTAGAACTTTGAAACATGCTCCATCCATTTTAGTAGTTTTCAGAGGATCAGCTCGATCGGTAGTTGTTCAAAATCTAGTTTCGCGAAATTTAGTGTTTATTTTACAAACACTTTTAAAGTGCCGAAACATTAAAGACACATTAAATAATTATTTGCTATACACTGGAAAAAGAGTTGGATTAATTGGAATTCTAATTAAAAATGAGCGAATTTTCCGAATCTATTATGATTCTATAATAATTAATAAAATCAAAATTTTGAACGATATGATTAGAATCTTCTAGTTCATTCATTTTCAATGAAAAATTTTTCTTAATATAATTATATGGAATTGATTGTAATTAAAAATACACAGAAAGAGTAGTTTTGCTGAAATATTTAAAAATTTAACTGGATATACTAAAAATAATTTTGTTGGACTATTAAAATAATTATGTAAGACGCTCAAAATGGTTAGAATTTTTTACAGAGCATTGCTCACCATGTTTAAGTTTTCTATATAATTATTTTGATGTCTAACACAATTATTTTCTGATCTATATTTACTTACATTTTTAAATACTTCATCAAAATCGTTCCGTCTATAACGTCAAATTAATTACTGTTTTTATTTAATTCTTTTCCATTGGTAAACAGCATTTGCAGAGTGTAAAGTACGACACTAATACGTATCGCATTAATACTATTTTTATTGTTCTTACGATTAAAATGTGTGGTGCAACGAATAAATAGTATATATCATAAGGTTTGATACTATTATTGCGTTATAGCGTCAGCTTTTCCTGTGCATACGCACAGACCGCCGTGAAATCACCGCAGCAATAAATCCGATATCACCGTGTTCCCGATGGATCTCCGATTGAACCAAAAACATTTCGGTTCCACTTTGGTGAAACCATTTTTCGTTTAAATTCTCATTGAAATCCGTATATTTATGGACGACACGTCGATACAAGCGGGAGAGGGGCGCATTGAACACACCAGATTTACGATTAAACTCTCAGTTGAATATGGCTGACGCGGTCAAAATCGGTCATTCTATCGCAACGAGTCGAGAGCGGACAGAAAGTGTGTTTTAATTCTGTTTGACACCATAATCGAACTTTAAAGCTGTTAATCCGGTAAATTTCGAGAGATTTGTTTCGAAAAGAAATGCAATCAAATCGTATTATATTTCAATATGCGAATACCTACGTTATTCTTTTTCCAATTCCATTTTACGCGTGGCTGCGTCATAAATAATAGCAAACAGGATTGATAGCACTGGTTGTAACTTTTTTTTTTACATCGCGCATATGACGCGAGAGAAATGCATGTTATTTTTGCGAAAATAATTTTATAAAGCGAGATAGATTTATAGAGGGATATTACGTGTTTCATGAAATTGTGTCTGATGCCATAATCGGAATGCGCGTTTGTGGTCTTACAAAATCTCATAAACTTCACAGAGAATTCAGAAGGAATGAAATATTACGAATATTATATGAATAACAATACATTATTATCATTTACGTAATACATTCTTATTCAATATTAATTTTTATATCGTTCTTTTACTTCAAAAGTAGTACAATTAAAAAAACATAATTTTCAAATTATTACTACATATGAATGAGTTAATTAAATATTATCTTATCTCAGGCTTGGTTTTTTATTTTTTGATTAATTAAAATGATTTAATTTTAACCTCATTTAATATGATAATGTAAAAATTGCATTTTTCTACACTGAAAAAAATGCATGTAATTTTACATGGAAATTACATGTATACGACTGGAAAATTATCTAAATTACATAAATATGCTTGGAAATTTA
>NW_017257500.1:35841-63741 GCF_001594055.1 Mycetomoellerius zeteki
AATTTACTGGAAATTGTAAATTTCCAATCATATTTAGACAATTTTCCAGTCATGAACATGTAATTTCCATGTAAAATTACATGTATTTTTTTCAGTGTAACTATGATTAATCATAGTTAATGATTAATCATAGTTAGAGAAATACAACTGAACTGATGGTTTTGTAGATAATTTTAAATGACCTTAGTTAGAAAAATTCAATTTTTCCATCAAGTTAAGTCTAACCACACCGAAAAACCATGCCTCAGTGACCAAAAGAGAACTAACTTCATAAAACTAACTTCATAAAAATCGTCACAATTCGAAAAGGATAATTTTTTTAAGGATTGTGAAATTAAAAATAACAAAAATAATACATTTGATCGTGTTAAGAATATATTCTTTTTGGTATTATTTGATTAATTAATAATTTTATATCAAGTTGAAAAATAGTTTTTTTATTTTTTTGAGAAACTCAATTTTTTTAAATTGTATAACTTTTAGAGTAAAGGAGTGAATCTCATTGCAAATATAAGAGAATGCCAACTGCAACGTATATTGAAGTAATGTTTATAAATTTGTAAAATACTTTATATTGTACTCACCTTGCCGAAATTCGAGAGACCACCGATTTGAGGCACTTGACCGGGTTCATCCGCCGTGCTGCAGTCTGCCCTAACGAACCAACAGGTCAGTAACTCAGTAGTTACAATTGTGAATGTTATGGCGATAGAATTCTCTCTAATCACAGGTCTCCACACGCACCCGTAACGATAACGACAATAGTATTATTCACAGGACAGCAGCTCGCGGTGAGCCACAATGGCTAGTTCGTAATCATACCACAACTAACTTGTTTCTATTCCGAATGATCTCGGGAATATTCTAGTACGCAACTTCATTAAATGTACATTGCACAATAGCGTTCATTAGATCTGATAAATGCTTTTGAAGTGAACTTAAGTCTCATTATTAATATCATCAACTTTTAAATTTTTATTTGACAAAATAGAGAAATTATCATGTAAATAGGCAGCTACGTTACTGTATAAAAATATCACTGTCTATTTCGGGTTTTTTACGTTTTTTAAGCAGAATAAGCTTAAGAGAACACTGAATAATTTATATACTTGAAAAAAATTAATAAATCTTCATACATATTTTTTAAAATAATACTAACATTTATTTATAGTAAGTAAATGTATTTACTTAATAAAAAAATGATAATTAAATCAAAAATTAATAATTCTTATATCAAATAAATATATGTTTACATTTAGTAAATACTTACTTAGAACTATTCAAACAAATAATAATAAATTAATTTTTTTAGTATAATTTTATAACAACTTAATCTTGTTTTATAAAAAAATCGATATATACTATCTGAAATGTTTCTCTTAATTCTCAATTTTTGTGATTTTATCTTGGAATAATTACGAACATTTCTGTATGGATCATTGATAGAATCGCGCGACAAATGTATTTTTGTGCAGCATGATGTATTGGTAATTGGATTCTGTGATGTAACGCGCAAGTAAATTTTACGTCCCGTTGAATTGGGTGGTTTTTATGCGAAAGAAAACGACCGACTGTAATGTTAACGCCGAGAGAAATAGATTTTCCTAATGTTCTCCCTAGAAGTCATTTTCTTCAGTACACTTACACATGTCTTTTAGTCACATATCACATTACGCCATCCCAATTCTCCCGGGGCGCGCGACTAATCGCGATAACAACTGTCGGCAGAGTGTACAGGCGGAGGAGAGTTAAATATCTTATGTAGATGGGGATTATGCTAGACGTACGACGTGCTTTAGGCGTCAGCTCGAGGACTCGAGGTAATACCACGCTGACAATCGTGCGCATTAGCGGCGTATCCCCTAAAGCCGTCACGAATGGAGCAATGATGCGGTGGCAATAATGGTAGCGATAATCGATAACCGAGCCCATAATCGGCCGTCGCATTGCACTATCCTTCGACTCGACTCGGGAGTCGTGGCTACAAGTTTTAGCCACATCGCCGGATTTAATTGCAAACGACGACGACGACGGCGGACACGCGCCATTAAACGTCGCGTCGTGGCTTTTCCTCTCATTCAGTTCGAGTGGCCAATTCGAAGCTGTACACGGCGCCGTCGTCGAACGTTCTGCCGTATCGAACTTAATCACGTGGGACTCAACGATCGGGCACCTGTCGCACTGCGTAAACGCGATTTCGCGGATTTATGGTCGCCCGCCTGGAGAGGCGCGACAGCAGCAACCAGCTGCATTTTTGTTTGACCGTGCGTCGTAATCGCCCTATCTATCGTGAAATGCCGGTTGTTCGACGGACGCGTATAATATTGCTACAATATACATTAATCCGGGCGGGATTTATCATGTTACACGCGAGATTTAATTGCAAAGCAACGGATGAGCAAAGCAGGGATGCATGAAATATAACGGCCGTCGCGGAAATAAATCGCTCTCGGCAATACTCCTATTGTTGACGACTTTTATTGATGTGGCTTCGCGCGTATTTTCGCGTGACATTTTTCTTAGGCCGGGTTAAGGGAATCCTAAAGTCGTCTGTTTTACCGATTCATGCCCAATGTAGTTTAATTCTATCAATTTCTATCAATATAGTTTAATTTTAATCTTGTTTCAACTAAGTCTTTATCTTTTTCCAATTTTAAGAATTAGGAAAAAACGAAGAATAAGTTGAACCGAGATTAACCTCTTTAGACCCCCCCCTACGTACATTTTAACGTATAACATACATCAAATTTGAAGACATTATCCGTTGAAATTATTTAATTCTATAGACCATTTGAAATCTGATGTACATAATAATGTTGGAGAAATAGTCAAAATTTTGAAAAAAATTAATTGTTTAGTATGAATTACTCATCAAAGTGCGCATAAATTGAATTAAAAAGAACTTTTTTAATATAATAAAAAAAATTAAATCTGAAGAGGTTACAGTTAATCTATTGATAGAAAGAGGCATCAGTAAAACCTATACGATTTACGTGTCATTTGACACATCACCATACTACTACAGCAATATCGCAGGTACAAATTATACGTACAAATTTTATAACTAATTAATTTTTCATATTAGGTATCTAAGCTTAATTCTAAAAGCTCTATATTGTTTCTTCATGTAATCCCTAGTCTAAAACAAAATTGTTTTGTATGTATATCTGAAGTACGAAACTTTTATACATAAAGTAAATATTGTTACAAAATGATGCCAGAGAGAAGGCGAAACAAATTATAATTTTTCAATTTTTTTTGTTTTTGGCATAAAGTCGACTGGTTTGGAATACATTATCGTTTAGATTTTAACTACGGAAAAGGATTTTTAAATCTGTATATAAAGGCAGTTAGGAAAATACTTGTTTGAAAAATAATCGGTAAAATCAACGACTTTAGAATCCCATTAAATATGCTTCTAGGATGGAGCTGAACGAGTTGATAGCCGTTTTGCGTGTCCCTCATTATACGTCGCGTAATAATGAAGTATTATTCGACGAAATAGCCAGAAATTCTCTTTTATTCTTGGTTACACGAAAATATTGAGAATGTTGTAAAACACGACATTTTAAATAAACGTACCTTGTTTAAATTACCCTTCGTGAATTACCCTTAATTTGGATAATTTCAAACTAAACGTATAATGAACATGTTGCCCAATTGAGTAAAATGCGAAAATTAGTGAGTTTAATCTGGACGTAATCTTTAAATAACAATATTGAATTGCAAGGGAATTGACGCAAAAATTTCAAAATCCTGAAATTCGTGTAGTGTTGGTTTTGATAAAAACCTTTATTGAAAAAAAAAAAAAAAAAAATTTTATGAGATGGCAAAAAGAGTGTTTGGAAGATAAATATAAATCCATTCCAACCATAAACGCGGTAACGCGGTAGAAGCATCAAAATTTATCTATAATAGAGCAGCAATTCTTCATCGCGACGTCGTAAAACAGAGCACGGTGCCATAAAATCGGAAGCCGAAACTGGGAGGGACAGATCGATCAGAGCTCATCCCGCTCATAGAAGAACGACGTGTCGGAATGCGCGATACCCTCGCGATACATCAGTCGAAAAGCTTTCTGTCGCGTTCGTCTTGCAGCCGTCGAGAAGACGTCTCGTAAAAGTTTACCGTCGCTTCGGCCATTGTTTGTCGCAATATTTCGAAGCTCCGTCTGCTGCGGCACCAGCTGGGCCGTACAATTTAACCTGCGATCTTCACATAATCCTACGTTCCCGTTTGATATTTTCTCTAAATAGCTCGACGTGCGGTAAAAAAAGATTGCTCTGAGTAACTCTATCAAGAGCTGGTAACATCGTAATTAAATTTTAAAGAAGAACTTTATTCGTAAAAAATATTGAAATATATATATTTTTTCCCTTTTTGTTATACTCTCCAGAACAGTTTAGAAACACTTTTTAAAAATTGATATTTTTGATATTACTGTATCAAATATTCATACACTGACATGTAACACTACTCAACTGTCACTCATCAATCTGGATGACACTATGCACATTTTTGTTTAACATTGAAAAATATTGAACCAGTGTTTTTCTATTTTTCCTCAAAATGAATTTTAAGGGTTGAAACCACCTCTCAACCACCCCCAAAAATATGTTATCTCGCCACGAGAATTACTCCGAGCATACAGGTGGCAACGAAATATGTTTCCGACGAAAGTTACAGAGTTGATGAAGATGTAATGATGTCCTTACCTTGATCTTGGAGATCAAATGTGTGTCAAAGTCAGGTTGATTTTTTCTATACTAACTTAAAAAAACAGCAAAAATAAGATGAAAATTAGGATTTAATGAAGTGGTACGGCTCCAATAAATATGTATATAAACCTTGTGCCAGTGAATTCTGAACTAATAAATATTGAAAATATTCATCTAAAATTCATTCTTGGGGGTGGTTGAGGAATATTTTCAATCCTTAAAATATTCATTTCGGGGAAAAATAAAAAAATACGGGTTCAATATTTTTCAATGTTAAACAAGTGTGCATAGTTTCATCCAGATTAGTGAGTAACAGTTGGGTAATTACTTGTGAGAAATTTTTCGTATTTGTGACTGTAATTACATGTTACCATAAATGTGGTTATTACTTTATAGGACTGTTACTTTTGACAACTTTGAAGATTGGAAGTTTTAAAAGAATTTGAGTTTTTAAAGTTAACTTGGAAACTGTAGAAGTTTAAGGTGCCTTCGAAGCTTTGAAGCTTCGAAAAATATATTTGTGCGAATAGAAAAAAATAGAAATATATTCGTAATATATATTTATAAATATAGTTTTCTATTCACAAATTTATATATTTTTTATGAAAATGTATTTATTATTAATTATATGTATTATATTAATAATTTCATAATTTTGATTCTTCGATATTTTGATCTTCGAAGAATATTAATGTTGAAACTTCGAATCGTGAAGCCTCGAAGTTCAAATGTCAAAGCTTTCAAAGCAAATTCAGTCCTAGTTATTATGCTATAATATTACTGATATCAACTATATGTAAATTTTATAAAAAAAAGATATATATATATTTGGCACTGTAAATGACAATAAATTATAGTTATTATTACTATAAAAATAGTTACAATTATTGTAATTTATCTATGTTTTATAGTCATTTTTTGGGTTCACCACATTTTATGTATTAATGTAATATGTTTTTTAACAATAATTCTTCAAATTCAATAACAGTTTTTGAACGTACAGAATTATTATTTAAACACATTGTTATATGGATATTTAAATAAGTAACTCCAAGAATGTGTCAATTTTTGAAGTGTTTCCAAACTTTTGGTCCGAAGAATATGTATCATTTGTTTTTATGTAGATATAGATACACATTTGAGTGCTAAATAAGTTTTTTTGGCTATTAATATAAAAGTAAATAAAATGTAATAGTAATTGAATATACGTATTTCTGATGAATTAATACTACCACGCAGGTTTTTCGTGTTTTCTAAGAAATAAGGGGTGCATACAAACTGCTTACTGAGCACTCTCTGAGCAAAAATTGGCAAAAAAGAGATTAATATGTTTATTTATTATAATATTCGTAATGTAAAATAACTTATCTCTATTTTATATTACGAATATTATAATAAATAAACATATTAATCTCTTTTTTTGCCAATTTTGCTCAATGATCCATAGTACAGAATGCATCCAAGGATTTTGAAATTTTTTCTAACGGTAAAATGACCGATTTAAGTGCAATATTGTCTAATCACTTAGTTGACTTTACGGAAATTAAAATTTTACGAAATGTTTTGAAGTATAAAAATATAGAAAGTATAATCCACGAAATAGGCCTGTATAACCGATTCTTCGACACTGCAATTATCGTTTTTTTCAATGCGGCCGTGGCTTTGAAAGGCCATACCAGGTAATACCGTAAAACTAGCTAAAGCTAGTCCGTGAATTTTGCGGATTACTTACTGCACAAACGCACCGCGGTCGTTATGCCGTTGATCTCTTACGGTCCGCGCGCGAACTATTATAGGAACTTTAATCCGTTTACGTTAAACGTTTTACTGCTCGCGTTCAAAGCGATAGCTTTTAATGCACGAGAAATGAACGAAACTGTACGGCTTGGAATTACCGTCGACCGGGACTACCGTCGACCGGGTGTTTCGCTCTAGGCAATGGGGATGAAAAGTCCTACCTGCAAAGGCACCGGTGATTGCATCTGCCGCGACGACCGATGTTATTATACGGCTTCATTTTCAGCAGCCGGACGGTAAAATTCTATACTATAATCACTATTCACGCATCAACGCGAATCGGGTAATATATTTTTATTTCAATTTTTGATCCGGACGAGGCGGATTCGTTGTAAATTATTTACATTTTCATCGTTAACTCTTTTTCGCTCGTCGATTACATGAATGCTGCGTTTAGATCTCTCAATCTCTAGTAAGCGTAATAAATTATTACAAAGCTTCCCGATTTGAAAAAATGAAACGTATTCAAACTTCAGTTTTGGCTTGAAAGTCATCATGTGAATAACAATCTTTCGTCTTAATCTTCCAGAGCTTGCGACAGGTTTATTGGATCCACTCAATTATAAATTTCTTTCAATAAAAAAATGTCAAACAGTTCAATTTTTTTAGATTACATCTGCAATTTGAATTGTTTTTATTAAAATATATTTAGTATTCATTCTTTTTTATATGAGTTATATTATTTTAGTTTCTTGAAAATTAATTAGTAGATATTTTTTTAACATAAATTAAATGAGTTAAGACTCAGCATTAACTCGTTCCGTTACTTCAAAACAAACACAATTTAAAAATGTGAGATATTACCTTGAATGAGTTAGATAGAAATTACTTTATTATAAAAAATGAACTAATTTAACTTCACCAAATGGTACTAATCATTCTTAAAATTTTTAAAGAGCTTATACTTTTTACAAAAGTGACAAATTTTGAGTTAATTTGTTTTTGTAAATAAATAGGAGAATCTTCTACATATATATAAAACGTTTAGAATTAAGATAGTTTTAGCAATCAAAGTTTGAAGAAGAAATTGTTTTTTTTTAAATTTAATCATTTTAGCTGATCAAGCTAAATACTGACTGTTTTGATATTTTAAGTTATGTCATTTTTAATGAATTATTTCAAACTTGTTATAATTTTGTAGGATATCAAAATCATAACTTAAAAGGAGTAATTTTTTCAAGGATTGTGAAACGAAAATGGTATAAAAACGACATTTGACATTTCTAAAAGTCTATTTTTTTTTGTCAATTATTTGGTTAGTCAACAATTTTTTATCAAATTGAAAAATAATTTTTCCTCTTTTCCGAAAAACTAATTTTTCGAATTGTCACTTTTAATGTAAGGGAACAAATTACATAAAGATTAGATAGATTTTGCTGTCAGCTCTGAAAGATCAATCCGATTGCGTTTACCGCTCTTAACGCTTTGATTTAAGCGAAATGATTTGGAATCTGGTTTAGAGCTTGAGTTTGTATACGTATAATGGTGAGAACCTCTCAGGAAATTGCAGCTTGCGTGACACAAGTATAATGGGTTAACGTAACGCGTTATACTCGCTTCTCGTATTGTGCACCGCTTTAGAGCTTGATCGTCGACATTCTTATTTCTGCGCTGGCACACTCACCAAGGCGTGTTACACGTGTGCGTGAGGGTGAGATATCTGGCGCCCAACTCGTACAGCATCCTCAGGACCGCCAGACTCGCTCCGACAGCATGGCCCCCTTCGACTCCTATCAGGCTTGCTAATCTAGCCTCTTTGTGCGCTCTCTCGATACCTGTAACCATACATTATAACTTATTTCATGTATCCTTTCCTTCCTGTCGTCGTTATTCACAGCGTGAATCTAGAGTCTCATCACATTGCGGACCCTTGCTCAGATGAGACGTTGGATTTGTATCATGAGAGCCCGATAACTCGGGGATGAATGTGTCGGATATGTGTTTCAAACAGATAAACCTCGCATGCAATGCACTTTTAACTCTAGCTGCTGTTTAACATTACGAAGGAACAACATAAACGAGAACGCTCTCTATGTTTCGGTCCCGTCCAGATTTGCGCGTTGTCCATTAACTTTTCTCTCGGCAGAATAATCTCGCTCTCGCGAGCTTTCGCACGTAACGCGAGTGACACGTGAATCTAATAACGGCTGGAACGTTGTTACGAAGTTCCGACCGTACCTCCGATAAGTAATACCGATGGTAAGTGGATCTGCGAAGTTTGCAAATTCTCTTTGCACGACATTGGAAAACAACGACAAAGTCGCGCCGGAAACAGCGCTCCCGACGGACGTATGTACTTATATACCGGAATTACGTCTGAAACAAAAATTTCATCAGAGAAAAATGCTTCAGTTATAAACGCAATATCTTTTTCACAATCCCTTTTTGTCTTGCATAATTTCAGCGTGAACAAGGCGAGTGCAGAATTCAATTACGATGTGCACAATGCGCGATGCACATGGATCATAATTAAATGAGCTTATCCGGCGTCTCCGATCTTCGGATTAATTAAATCTTTCAAATTGCCCGTGATTATCAGGAATGTCTCATCGCGACGATCGTTAATTACAAAGTGTAAATAAAAGTTAATTAACCCCGGCGCGGTGCACGACGTCCAAAGCCTGAAATCCGAGCCGATCGAAGAAAAGCTCGGCTTGCGGAATCGGAGCTCTTAATCAGGTAATCGGGCATTTTGTCAGCGTTCCGCGAATTCGATCTGCGACGTTTAATCGCTTAATCGAATTGGACGGCGCGAGATCTGGTCGGCGGTATATCTGGGAATCCAATTTTGCGGTCTGCGTTTTGCGGATTTGATTAAAGTACTCGTTGGACACACATTGGGAGGGAGAAGGTTCGCGAGGTGTCTCGCTGTCAATACGTTTGCGTAAAATTGCACATATATGATTACGATATATATATTTATAACGTTGTCCCATGCGAATTCTTAATGGTTGCTTGCGATACTCCGGCGTCGGCTTACGGTGGCTTTACGGACGAGTTCGATAAAAGGGGGAAAAAAGTAAGCGGTGTAATTTATCATCCAATTACAAAGAATTCACGGCAGCTAGGTGGAAGTAATACACTTGACGCCAACGGCGGATTATCGCGCTTCTAAAAATATCGTTCCGCAGCGAGGTAATATCACAAAAGCAGTAACCGGAATACATAATACCCGCGCTGCATCGTTACGATATATACCGGTGTATATTTTTAATACGTTCAACGTGCCTATACTCGCGTACCGGTCGAACGATCGATAATTGAAGCTCATGCAGATAGGGCTTTTGCATAGGATAAACGTTTTCGGAGATAAATTTAGTTTTATGATTTTAGGACACGTCAATTTTACAGTCTTTTGTAACTCAAAATGACTATTCTACTTAAATTAAAAAAAAATACACGTACAAAATTAAAAAACCAGCACTATTCTTTTAAAGATTAAATTGGTCTACTTTCTTTTTTATGCGAGCGACCCTCACAGCGCTGGCATTGACGAATTATAATTTTCTTCGTACTTGCGAAAGTTTGTGAAACGAAAGTTTGTAAGTAGGAGAGTGCCTGTACTAGAATTTGCATACTTTTTAAATGTATAATCCCGTTTTTAGGACGACAAATCGTGGAAGCCATCTTTCAATACGAAAACTTTTGACGTGTCTACACAGAAAAAACGGTTTTATTATTGAAATGTCTAAAAATTTAACTAGATTCATATCTGAAAAGAATTTCATTAAACTGTTAAAATAAATATATAGAACGCTTAAGGACGTAGAGTCTTTATGAAAAATGACTCGAATATTCATACTTTTCATATAATAATAAATGTTACATACATACGAAATAAATATTATAAATAAGGTCAATATTACAGTTCAAATAAAAATTTTCTCATTTCATTTTAATTATTTTTTAAAAATATGTTTACTTCTTATGGAAATAATTTTTTTATCTAAATTTTTTAATTTGGATTTTTTATTCAGATTTTTTTATTTGCTACTATACTTTTTATATTAATTTCAAATACAATATCATATGCTTACTT
The DNA here is from genome assembly GCF_001594055.1 of Mycetomoellerius zeteki. NCBI lineage: Eukaryota > Metazoa > Arthropoda > Insecta > Hymenoptera > Formicidae > Mycetomoellerius > Mycetomoellerius zeteki. The sequence goes on from NW_017257500.1 coordinate 46,396, forward strand.
TAATAATGACGTAATTAAAACAATTAAGTTTTCTAGAGAAAAAAGAAAGCCTATACTTATTCAATTCAACAAAAAATTATTGACTATCAAGTAATGTTGGCAAAAAGAATATACTCTTAGAAACATGATCAAATATCGTTTTTGTCATTTTCCTTTCACAACCTTTGAAAAATCATCCTTTTCGAATTGTGATGATTTTGATATCCTACAAAATTATAACAAATCTGGAATAATTTATCAAAAGTGATATAATTCGAAATATCAAAGCTATTTATATTTACCTTGTATGTGATCGGTTAAAATAATTACATTCAAAATAAAATAATTTTTTTAAACTTTAATCACCAAAAGTGTTTTAAAATGTTCTCTGTTAAAAACTCTCTTTCTTATCTACAAAAACGACACATTTGTTACTCTTATAGAAAATATTACGATCTCTTTAAAAGTCTTAAGAATGTGACACAAGTGCTATTTGACAAACAGACTGTGAAGTTAAATTAGTTTACTTTTGATGATTGATAGACTAATCTTTACCTAACTCATTTATGATAGTAATTTGAAAATCACACTTTTTGAGTTGTGTTACTTTTTTAATTAAGGTAATAATATAGAAAAATCTATTCATAATGGTTTCATTTTATTAAAAATGTATATGATACATCCTTAAATGTTAATGATAATGCTGTACAAAATTTCGACATTCTAATAAACAATGAGTTTTATATAATTTGATAGTCCAACAAAATTATTTTTAGATGTATATCTAACTAAGTGTTTAGATACTTTAGCAAAATCATTCTTTCCGTGTATTTAAGATCGCTTTAACTTTGCCTCCTTCAGCTCTCAACGAATTCCTTTCTTCAACTTTTTAACAGCGGAAAGCTTAACAACGCATTTCTTCAGACTGCATTTTCGAAATAAATTGCATGCGTCACAAGCGAATGTCATTTGTCGCGGCTTTAATTTTTCCCGTTGACGTGGCCGACGATTACGTTGTATTACGGCTTCTCTAATGGACGAACGGACGAAAAAAGAGTGACGCGAATAAAACGCGTCCTGTCGATGGTCACCTGATTTAGTGCGGCTTGCGATTTATACTTTTGCACCCGCCCGCACGTAACGCTGATACATTTGATCCTACGAGTGTATCGGTTCGGGGTGTCCCTGCACGTACGTATGCACATATATCTCGCACAAAGTGCATGCGAATGTATGTTATACGTGCTCGCGCTCACGTATATACCAAGACTAGCATTTCGACATTATCGGAGGAGCTACGGCGAGCTCCATGGTTTTAGAACATTCTTCCATTCCTCCTGGAATTTCTCATCTTCCGCGTTCTACAGGAGCCTTTTCTTCCATCTGGCAGATTGCTTCCCCAAAGTGCTATATTTTGTACTTTCTCGCTTGCGAGCTCTCTTCGCGCGAAACCCCCTTTTGCCAGACGGGAGAGATAGTGCACCACCGTGATGTGTAACGTGCATGAAATTTGCATATTTTTAAAAAGACGAGCACGCGGTTTGCTTTACGGTGACGTACGATCGTTTGTCTTTCTATCAACGCTCGCGTAAATGTACTGCGAGTACAAGCGGAGACAATGCTTCGAGAAATATGAATCGAGAACGGATTGCGCGCATAAGGCAAAGTATGTGATTTTCTTTATACCTACTACGTGTCGAAGGAAAAATGCGGTAGGGGACGTAAATGTAACTCCGAAAATTAAACGTGACTTTTTTCGAGACAGATACACTAGCGAATACTGTGCGAAATTGTTTTCCTCAAAAATGTCACTCGCCGAGGTGGATTCGACACTCGAAAATATCACGCGAAAATGCGAAACAACGTATGTCGGAATTACAACGAGCGTTTACATTCTCCGAGATACTTTGGCCTTTTTAATCAGCGGCAAAAAAGTTCCCGTGACACGTGGAGGGGACGCGGGAACGGGCTGTCGGTTTCGTACAATCAGCTGTCCGTATGTATGAACGTACATATGCGTATTTTATGTTCATTTGCATATGGATGTGCACGGCGACATGCAGTCGTCGACATTCGGGGTTATCGAACGGAGTACGTCGGTCGGTAGCGCCGGACCGACATTTTTCCATTCCAGTTGGAATTTACCATCCGGCGCATCTTCCTCGTGTTCCATCATCTTCCCATCGGATTTGCGTTACGCTTAGACAGCGCGCATTGTGACAGCGGGACGGCGAAATCCAGCAGCAAATATTTGCTCACCAAATATAGGAAATTTTCTAGGAATTCGTCCGACGCGTACATCCTCGCAAAATAAGACACATTAAAAATCACTGCGGGAGGGGGGGGGGGGAAGAAATGATAGGGGTTTCTTTAAGCGACGGAACGTTAAAAAAGAAACAATTGGTCTGTTCGACTTGCTTACACTTTTTACATTCACCATCTTCGTTTTCTCTCTTTTCAGCGCCAAATATATATCTATCTCATTTTAAGTGTAAAACGTGTAAAAAAGTGTAAGCAAGTCGAATAGAGCTAATAGCAATTGAGGCGGTGAAAAGCTATAACAGAAACTTTACGTTTATAAATAAAAAAGAATTCGATATATTCTGTCAGAATGCAGGAATATGCACGGAATTTTCTATACAAGATAATCCCCAATCTGTTATATATTCAGCCAAATTTGCTTTAATCTCTTCCGTTTCAAACTTCTTCGAATAACTCTATCAAAGGTTTCATTGAATAAATATCATAAAACGTTTAATACAATTCTCATCGATATCGCTTAATTTCGCGTCTGATTGAAATATTCATTCGATTGTCTCGAGACTATAACTTCTATTTATATAATGCTTGCAGAGAAACAAAAGCATAATGACTATTTCCCGTAATATTAAACTTGATAAAACCGTCTCTGTAATATATCCGTCTCGCGAATATCCATCTTTTCTTAGAAATACATACGACAAATATTTGTCAATCGATAAAGCGACGTTATTTACCAGAATTCTGTTCATTTTTTCTTATTTTTTCAATGTCGCAAATTCATCGCGTTGTAATTGTCGTTATCATCGACTTTTCTTTTCTTCTTTTCCGATTTTTGCATGTTTGAAGACAAATCTATCAAAATCTTATGTTTATGATAATATTTATTTCAAAACATTATGATTATAATGACTGCAGGAATAAATGTAATAATAAAAATATCTTTAAAGGGAAGAACGATTTTTTTTATTAAATTATATGGAGATATCACGAAATTAGCACAAGAGTGACAATTTCTACTTTAAGCTTTAAATCTTAAGCCGTAAGTAATTGATCGAATCACATGTGAAAATAATCGATTATAATTGGTCAATTTCTTACGGCTTAAAACTTAAAGCTTAAAGTTAATGGCTTATTACAGAAAGCCTATGAGACAAATACGACATACTTGCAAACATTTACAAAACTCTATAAAATAAGAATACGTCTAAAACACATCCTAATCTATTTTAAAATACTTTATTTAAAATACTTTGATTTTTAATTTTTTCTAATTATCTCTTTTCGATTTTTATCGAAATTTCAATGGATCAATATCCTTTTAGTTTTTAAAAAAGAGGAGCTAGTACATATTATTCTTATTTAATTCAAGTCTTTTAAAAGACAAATATGAAATGAAAACATGACAAGTCCAGTGGCTGTAACAATTTGTTGTTGCAAAGCGGCAGTAACGAATATGGAACAAAGTGGCGTACAAAATTTATCGTATAAATGTGATTTTCGGAACGCACCAAATAGTACACTATATTTTTATCAATACGAATGTATTTGACCACATCATCAGATTTTTTTATGGCATCAATAAATTTGTTCCGTGCTGCGTAAGAGATTCGATCCTTTATGTGAAAATTTTGCTTTTAAAAATAAAAGAGAATCGATACGAGAAAAACATTTTTCCCTGGGATCGATCTTATTACATTCTCGTTTTTTTTTCCAATCTTTTAGGGGAACATCGCACCTGGAAAACTCAACTGTTCATCGGCGGATAGTTCTGAAATGGATTCGACGAGGTCGAAAGATGCTTCTTACATTGGAAAAGCGATTGCTCGTTTCCCGGATCGCACTTCTTCCACATGGTCTAAAGTGCATCCTAAATTTTTGAGAGAAAGAACACGTAGCGAAGATGATGGAGGGATGCGAGAATGAAGCGTGGGATGGAAAATGACGATTCTGGCTTACCTCCGAATGTCGAGGGATCTCGAATATGTCGAGAACTCGCGGGAAATAGGTAACACGATTCGACAATGAAAATTTAATGCTGTAGCGATTCGCTCGGTTCCAGACGCTCCGGGACGTAGCGAACACGTGCTGCAGACGACACATTTCCAAGGCCGACATTTTAAATTATATTTTTATTTTTGTGAATATCCATCAGCATGCGAAACATGCGAGACATGGAGATTACAGGGAAAGGTCGGCGCCGAGTGCGGATGCGGATAACGGCTGAGAAAAAAATTTCATACAATGAATCTAAAAATCTGTTTGTACGGATAAGGGGAAGATCCAATGTGGATTTTGTCTCTATAACTTTAAACATTAGCCGGGGTCTATTGGAGAATAGATTGATATAGCGAGCAATTATGCAAGACTGATCCAGTGCCGAGCAGCACATTAATCTCCGGGTGAAACTCGGATTATCAAGTAATATGCCTGGTATTAAAGGGTTAAGTGGAATATTCGTTATAATTTGGGGTGGATAAATTTCCCGTTGGATGAAAAATAGGGAGCATTTTAAATTGATGGCTCTCACAAGTTCTTCTGCGGAACGTCGTTCACATATTTTTCTGAGTGGCGAAGTGCCGACCGAGCGAACTCAATCGAAAGTATTCTAAGCTTGAAAGTATCGAGCGAGACTGAGGTCGAATCATGTTGGCATTTCGCCAAATGTATCGCCGAGTGAATTTTCATTCCCAGGCCGTGATGGATTTAACGTTTCGCTAATAACTTATGCATTCTTGATTTTATCGCTGCATTCCGCGTAAACGGGCGGACGAAAATACGAACCTTCCGCTGTGGTAACGAGGACCATACTGTCCGCATGCTTGTTGACCAATCGGCGAATAAGATCAATCTGTTCCAGGGCCAGCTGGACCGAATCGAGATGCTGCGACGAGCAGGGCACATACGCGGACCAGAACTGCAACGATAAAGCGGAAATGTATGTAAGTTAAATCGCACTTCAATTTATTGCTTAATCTTTAAGTGGGTAGGTGGAGCCACACAGTACTTTAGATACAGTTTTCTTTAAAACTTTGTTCTGCACGCAAAAAAATATTTTGCTGCTCCAGCTAGAATTATAGCTGTTTTTTGTATCTGATAGAAAATTATGTATCATACGCATAGAATTTATAGCACAAATCTAAATTCTATCTCTGTCATCTATATGATTAGATGCAATACATATTCAATATCGCAGTACCTGCTAGAAATTTATCTATTCCAGCTATTTTTCGTACTTAAATAATTTTCGCTGTAATTGCAAGATCACTTTTTTGAGTGTGGGAAAGGAAAATAAAAAGTATTGTCTTACGGAAAAAAAAGATTGTGCGATGTGTACCCGACTGCGGACGTCGAACGTATGAAACCCGGACGATCTTGCTCGTCGAATATCGCGACTCGGCCCCCCTCCGATTGTTATCGGAAAAACCCAAAATCAGCCACGATCGGCGATCTAAAGAGCCGCCGGTCTTCGCGGCGCCGATACGAGAGAATCCGTATCGCGGAACCTTTGATGACGCCGTAGATCCAAGATCGATAGACGCGGGCCCTAGATCATACAACACCGCGCCTCTTTGTTCTCGCCATTAACCTTTTTTGGTTTTGGCGACGACACTGTGAATAAGAGCCGCGTGCCTCTGCGTGTGTGTACCGACCCTTTCTATATTTGTTATGTCAAATTCCATATCTGAGCTCAGACGCGCATCACCTAATTAAAAATTAAGAATTAAAGCTTACAAAATTCATGAGCATAGCATAGCTAGCATAAGACAGTTTGGACCAATGATCATGTTATGTAAATTAATACGGAAACTTTATGTTGGATATTTATTAGTCCAGACGAGCTTATGTTATGCTATGCTATGTTTATACATTTTGTATGCTATAGCCCTAAGACTTTTATTTACTCACAACTATTGTATTATTTAAGATTATGACGTTAGAAGCGAGAGAATACGTAATAAAAATGTTTGCAAATTATATTTGAGTAGAAATGTTTTTCAATGAAATAATATTTGTGATTAATTGAATAGACTTACCTATAAAATATATTAAAAAATTGCCCAGATAGACAGATGCGCATAAATTTTACTGCAACTTTACGTTGTATTCGATCATCAAATCCGTAATAGGTGAGGCGATTGTGACCCCAAATATTGTAGTCATATTTAGTAAATCAGAAAATGAAATACTATGACGCAAATATGATGTAAATATGACAAACAAAAATCTGATTCTTAGTGTCTCATATTTACATCATATTTGCACATCATGATATTTCGTTTTCTGATTTACTAAATGCTGCTGCAATATTTCGGATCTTAATCGGCTCGTCTATGAAGCATTGGATGATTGTAAGATAAACGTGAAGTTGCTGTAAAGTATATGTACATTTGTCTACTGAGTATATTTTAACGAAAAAAAAATTTAATTATAATTTAATTTGTTTTTATTTTTTTAGATTTTATTTTTTATTTTCGGAATAATTATTAAGTTTATTAATTATTTTTCTGTACATACAAATTCTTATAATTATATAACGCAATTATAAATATTCTTGAAAACGCATGGAGTATCGACGGGATTTGAACCTACAATCTTTGGGGTGGTAGCCTACCTACGCTAACGCTGAGCTAATCGCACGCTTGTCTGAACACTTATAAATTTGACATATATTGGATTTTATTTTGTCATTCGTACTGATCATATATGTAATATGCATGTTTATATACGGGTGTCTGATCAAGGTTATTGGAGGTTGTACCTCTTATTTTCATTTTTACGTAGAAATGAATTTTTGTGCAAAAATGAAAATAAGAAAAACAACCTCCAATGACCTTGATCTTGACAAATTTATCCAGGAACAAAGTTATCCATGATTCTGAACAACAAGAGGTTTTAGCCGTCCGTCGGACACCTTGGGTAATGCTAATGCCGGCGGTACTGTAATTTTCAAGCCTTTATAATTCGAAAAGTATATAACTTAATGAAAATGAATTTAATTATAGTGTTTTGGAAAGCTCTCGAGGTTAGCTACAAGAATATGTAATAAAAAATAGGGATTCTACTTAAGAAAAAAAACATTAATGACCTTAACTTGATTTTGACAAGGTCACTCAAGGTCAAGTCCACATTTCCATCATGTGTCCCTCTTCAAACCATGCAACTTTCGATGGAAAAATCAACGCCACACTGCGTGATTTCTGTGGACTTTCGCGCGAATTTTTCATAATCGACATGTTTATTTAAACTTTATAGTATATTTATCTTACTTTATGCGGCATGAAATAAGTAAAAGTTTACAAATCATTTATGCTTACTATGACATCACATCAGGATTACGAATTCTTTCAACAAAATTCGGTATATCAAAATCGACATTTGTTTACCCAAATTTTACAGTATATTTATCTTATTTCATGCGACATAAAATGAAGAAAAATTTAAAAATTATTTAAGCTTTCTATAGCATCACATGATAATTGCAAATGTGCATCATTATACGATGTAGTTCATTTAATTATGTATGATGTAAATATTTCATATAGCAATATCGTAAAACGAATATTATAGATCTGAAGATATATTTTCATACATATGTTTTTGTAATTCTATAACAAAAAATTTAATCATTCAAATAACCTAAATTTTATATTTTCCTTAATATAAACGTTTTTGCTTTTATAATGTCATAAATGATTATAAAATTGTTCTAAATTTTCAGTAAATTAATTTGTGCATATCGTGATCGTCATACAAGTCTATCTGGGTGTCTTTTTGTTTCAGGAAGAAATTAAATCATATTCATTTCTATATGGTTTTAATTTGATAATTTTTGATAACAGTGAAACATAGCTTATTTTGTTTTTGGTTATGCATAATTCATTTCCAGATATATGATCATTTATTAATTAACGAAATAAAAAGGAGAATTTTTGATATATTTTACAAGTCAGTTTTATCGATTGTAATCCTAGTAGCAATTTATTGGCAATATTAGTTAAATATATGGGATGCATTGGGGACGTATTGAACTAATATTAAGTCAATATTGTGCCAATAAATTGTATTACTAGGGAAGTGTTGTTTTATTGAAACATATTTTCATCACCATATTAATATATTTTGCAAGAATTTTTATTACGTATTTTCTCGCTTCTAACGTCAAAATCTGAGTAGTGGTAAGTAAACAGGAGTCTTAATCTACGTAAACATGTTGAACGGTGCTTTTGATTTTTTAATATTTAATACGCACACACATACACATATACACAAAGACCATATAATATACTAATATTTTACTGTAATTCATGTACAACGAGCAAACGTAAACGCAAAACTAATTATTATTTAATTATTTCAAAAATATGTAAATTTTATATTGCGTTGAACTTTATGGAATTTATTATGTTAATGGATATATTATAACGATATTGTAATGTAAAGTAGACTGTTCTTATACTAAAGCTAAAATCGATAAAAATAGCTCGATTTATTGCAACGGATTATCTTTATTCAATATTGGCTCGCGGGCTTACTCGCGTTTAAAACACGATAGCATTAATCGCATTCGTATTCTAATTACAAGATATTTCTGACACATATAATGCTCCGCTTTAATCCAGCATCTGATAACGCCAGGAATAATTAAATGCGTATTACGATAGTCTACAAACGCGAGAGTAATTTGCATTTTAAATATCGCCTGATATCGGCGATGATAATAAATAACGAAAACTTAAGGGTCCTTTTGCAATGCATTCAAAGCAAGAATATAACGGCTTGGTTCGGAATAATTTGAATGTTCTGAATGTGTCTCCTAAGGTTACGCTCCATGCACGACATGTACTTGGCGCTGCAAAAAATAGCAAATGCGAATTCAAAAAGCACGCGATACGAAGATCGTGATTTCTGTTTCTCTCCCCGTCACGCGAGCTCGTCATGTACAACGATTTCTCCTACTTACTTTTCCTCGTTACGACTTCCGTTTGACATTACTGGGATTTATGCGCATTTTTTAGACGTTTATCATTTGTAGTCAAATAAGCGGGTGATTAGATTTCTTTCACTATTAAATTCATAATATCAAATTATATCCAATTTGTGTAGCAATAACCGCGGATGCTCATATAGGCATTTTATTTATATTTGATTTATTCTTGGGGCTACAAAATTCTTTTTAGTTTTATTTTTAATAATTTAAAGATCTTATTTTTCTTAATTTATTCTCTTTAAATACTGACAATGAGAAAAAATGTCTAAAAATATATTTGTGAGAAATATATTTATTTCACTGAAATAAATATTTATTTAAATACCGGCGAAATAAAATTTTATTCCTAGCAAATAAGCCATCTATTTTATTTTTTTGCAATTAATGAGATATATTTCACAAAAATGAAGTATATTTCACAGAAATGTATATTTCGTTATCACAATCAAATTTCATAAGTAATATTTGCTTCGCAATACTTCGATATTTTTCTCTCAGTGTGTACCCTGTCAAATTCATAATATCAAATTAAACCATATTTGAATTATTTTTTAATCATTTGTATAGGTCGCCACTGCTCCTATTCAATTTGTTGTTAATTTAATTAAAACAATGGAATTGAACAATTTAAATCAAGATGTATTAAATTTAACGTTAGTTTATTATTTACTAAGTGCATATATATTAATGTAGACATTGTTTACTAACTACAAAAATGGATTGATTTAAATTTTGGCATACATGGAAGTTAAAAGTAACAAAATGTTATTTAACTCAAGAAATCTATTACGAAAAACATAAACAGGTACAATTGAATTGGATCTAAGTGCTTAATAATGTTTAGATAACGATTGTTTGTAATACAAATAATAGATAATATTCAACCATAATTAGGTTAAGGGATTGGGGTACCATTGCTCTTTGATATTTAATAGTTGTTCTTCCTTATTATACTTTAACATACTGTTAAATTCATATTATTCATAATGTCAAATGATATCCAACTTCAGGTATCTTTAATTATTTCTATAGGTCATATAAAGGTTTTAAGGGGCGAAACCCCTTATATATAAAACAGTGTTCAGCTTTATATTTCAAAAATTACTCGAGATAGCAAAAATATCTAATACAAAAGTTTTACAATAAAATTATCTCTATTTGTCTACATGAATAATGCTTTTAAAAAATAATTTTTAAAATATGAATTTAAAAAAAAATTATTTTGAAAAAAATTATTAAAGATGTGTGAATAGAAATAATTTTACAATACAGTTTTTATATAAATTTTTGGTAAATATTCAGAAAAAGGGAGCCACCTCCGATGACCTTGATCTAGACATATGTTGTCAAAAACTATGTTTGCACCGTGCACTTAGTCCGCGACCTATACGATAGTGTCTTTGTTTAATATACAGGATAAACAAGGACATCTATTGTATAGGCCGCGGCCTAAATGCACGATGTAAACGTAGCCAAAGTCATCACCCTGAGTGATCTCCACCAGGTTATAGGTGGCGGTCGCTGTCCGTTAAAAAGTTATTAACAGTTAAAGTTAGTAATTATTTCACTGCTTTACACGAAAAATCAGATAACTAAGACCTTTGACTCTCACCCCCCCCCTCCCCCCTCCAAAGAGGCGCACGAATCTCACCTTCGACTCTCACCCCTTCCTCCTCCCTGCAAAGGGGCGCCCGACTCTCACCCCCCTCCCCTCTGCAAAGGGGTGCGCGACTTCCACGCTCGTCAAACATTCACACGTACAAGTCTATTTATTCCTCGGTTTATTTTGCTTACATTTAAGCAATGGAAAGGTCACTATTACAATGCTCTTTTCTAAATTTATCTACTCATGTAAGCTACAAGTATATAAAGTCACTTGTAAGTGCATATATTAATGGACGTTGTTTGAAATTAATCATAGAAATGAATTGATTTATATTTTGTCACACATAGAAGTTAAAAATAACAAAATATTATTTAATCACGGGATTGAGTTATCATTGCTCCTTTGACATTTAACAGTGTACAGCCTGTACATATATTTCTCTTGAGGAAAATGAGAAAACGCGATTAAGCGAAGTTAATAAATTCTTATCAAGAGACTGTTGGCTGATGTCCCGTCGGACGACACTGTCGGAACTTGGAAATGAGCAACATTAAGTTCTTGCGCCCGGTCGGAACCGAGGCCATGGTGTCTTACTTCGGTGCGAATTTTCTGCATTATGCACAAGTGCGCGCATCGCGCGTCGTCGCGTCGGCGGGAAGTTTTATTTAACAACGCGGACGAAATTTATGTCCAAAGCGTGAGGTTACCGTCGCGGTGTCATAAATCAACGTACACGGAGGAGGCGCGAGACATTTCCGCTTTTTCTCGTCATGCCCCCCTCCCTTCGATGTCTGCCGCCGACAGAAATTGCACTGTGAATTGCGATGTCGCTAATAGTGACGGGCTTTAATCGTGTGCGATACCAGCAGTGGTAATTACTACGTTTGGGACGTCTGTATTTTGAATACTTCGACGACTTCTTCCGCGAGACGGCTAATTGCGATGAGTAAATAATTCAACGGCAGCGGAAAGTTCAGCCTACGCTTGCGGTTTAATGGGTGGTACGTCAAACGGAAACGGCAAGACGGCAGCTTCTAACTCTAACTTCTAATTACTTTTGCATATAGCTGAATATCCACTTGTGGCGGAACGATCGGAGAAAGAAAACACGGATTTGTCGTTATCGAACGAATGACTGGATGGACATTATCATTCGGGAATAGTCACCTGGGATGTTTTTATACTTTCACCTAGCAACGAAAAAGTGTGAATTATAATATAGATATTGTTTTAACATATTTCTTTTTTTAATAACTATTTTTAACGAATCTTTAAATATGCGATTCCACCGAAAACTCACAATAAAAAATTTCTACCTATTCCCATATAAATGGACAAAATATTAACGGTAGTTACTTTTATAATTTTCTTACTTTTTTATATATGACATACAAAGGTACATTATTCGTACTGAGTTAGACATTGTCCTGGGTTTGCAGTTATCAGCAATCTCAGTTTTAAACGAATCTCAACTTCAAACGGTGGAAGGAACGTGATTTTACGAGATTACGAGAACAGAGCTACGTAATCTTGCATCAGAGTAAATGCAGGGATATTAAGCAGAATATACTGACATCTGTATTAGCGCACAATCACCCTTCATTCTCTCTTTCTTTGGATATTGTAAGGAAGCAGTTACCACGGTATTTTAGGTCAGTCGTTCGCATAAGAACATGTTTCCGTGCATGTGCGCGCGTGTGCACGTGTATACGCGAGATTTCTTTTTCCCTTCTGCACCACTAGTTCAGCTCCGCACAAGAACGAGCAGTAGTCACGGTGAGTTTTAGGTCAGACGTTCGTAAAAATACTCTCCTCTTCGTGTATAGAACGTGTCGCGTCTGCGATTCCACTTAAAGGCGAACTGTAGCTCTGTAAGAGCTGCGCTCTTTTATATATATATATATATATATAATATATACGTTTTAGCAATTTTGTGGTTGTACGATGCGAACTGGCTATTAAGACGGCCGTTTTAACTTATCCTGTGGAGAGCACTACACGAACAGCCGCCATGAGAATCAATTTAAAAAATTGCTTTCTTTTTCATCGCGTTACTTTAATTCTTACATCTGGCGTTGTGTAAATTTTAAACGTATTTCATGTTATGGTATCACTTATACTCCATTTCTTGAGATATAATTACACATTATTCTTAATTCAATTTTCAAGCAATTCTAGAACTTCAATTTACATTTAAAATTCTATAAGAAAATCTTAGAAGCTTTTTGAAAAACTTTATACATAGTTATATATTATATTATCAAATATTTTGAAATTTAAACATTTTTTGGAATCTGGAAGTTTTGAGTATATCACAAACTTTGATGAAACAGCAAAGATTATATTAAATTCTGAGCAAAACTATTTATTATTATTTATAAATATGGTCAATTAATACTAATATTAAAACTATTTATTTTTATTTATAAATATGGTCAATTAATACTAATATTAAAAATTATAAATAAAACATAACTTTAATTTAACATCTGGCATATGTTGCATATTCTTATAATTTATAAAAAACATAAATTACAAAAAATAATATAACTTTTAACATATTATTGTTTTAATATTCTAAAATTGTTAGAGATTTCAACATTTTTAAAATTAAAAAAATTTTTAAAGTAATAAAAGAAAGTTTTCAAAATTTTCAAAAATTTCTAATTTCAAATAATAGAAATAAAAACACTTTTGTTATATCTTCAAAATCATTAAGTTAATATACTCGTTAATATTACAAAATACAATAATTAATAAATAATATTATAATGTTTAACTGTATTAAAATATTTTAATAAACAATTGCGACGAAACGAAATTAATCGATCGTTCAAAGGTCGAAATAGATGACAAAATGCTTTTATTTCAATAATAATAATTTAGTATGCGAAAACAATCGATACATAAACTGCTTGTTTTACAATCCTTTTTTCTAAAATTCTAAATTTTTAGTCGAAAAATTGGTATTAAAAAAATTTGATATGAAAATTGGCTATTAAAATTTTTTGTGTTTAAATATCCAATTAACACGCAAAATTGCTTTTATTGCTTTTATTGTCATTTACTCAGTTATTGAATGTAAAAATATATAATGAGGAAGCGGGACAATGATGGAAATTCAATTTGATCGCAGTTATAAAAAAAAGGTAAATGTGGGGGAAATCGTATGCCGTTGGCTTTCCAACTTCTCCATCGGTCTCACTCCTCTGTATCTAAAATTCCGAAACAGCCATGCGAGACTTAAATTTCCTTCCGTCCGTACGAATTGCTTCTCTTGACGAAGATGCCGAAAGTGTATGTAACGTAAATTTCCAGCGAGAATCCAGCGACGCGATAAATCAGGATGCCTCATCTTAAGTTAGAATACACTTTCGCGATTTGTGATGTGCCGGAAGTGCCGAAGATTTCTCGAGATAGACAGCCCGAGGGTTCAAACGAAAGTATACTTGTCACATGTACTCTTTGAATTCTGCGACGCGCTAGTGTATTGTGCGTGAGAAATTGTAGCGAGATCTTTTGACTTTCTTTTATACTAGAAATAGCCTCTCCAAGTAAATAAGATCTTTCTTGAGAAATGCTGGAAAAATGCTGTATACAAAGACTAATAGACTTCGTGTAATATCTAACAGCGAAATTTTTATGTTATAATGTTGCAAAATTGATGTCTGTAATCTGTTCTGTTGTTGAATTGAAAAAGCGGTCGTTGTACGAAAGGATGGAAAATCTCGTCTATGCCGCGATGCCGTCTAAGACTCTATGTAAGTCGACGGCACGCGATCAATGGTAAGTAACCTTCCGCTACCGGATACCGTCAGCTCGTCTGAATTAACCAGGACAGTGATAGATCGAGGCGAGCCTCGGTTTGGCTGCTGTATACATTCGATATATGCGTTATGTACATGTTACATGAATGTGTACGCGCGTTCGTCCCAATGGACATAACCGAGTGGTTATCCCTTTCGTCTTGACGTTGGCAGACTGAATATCTTAAGGGATCTGTCGAGATCGAAACATAGGCAACTCAAGATGCAAGCTATATGATCTCTTTCCTTGTAGAAAAGTATTACTGTGCAGTAGTATTTTGAGGCATTACTGTACTATTGCACTATTACACTACAGTAAGTGCGCAGTAGTGTTGTGGTGCAGTAATGTCTCAAAATACTGCACATTAGTAATGCTCAGTAGTAGTTTTCTACAAGGGTTTAAAAATATCTCTTTTTTAATATTATAAAGATTTCAACGTAACATACTGTTTAAATAATCACGTTTATAAAATTATAACAAGGCAAGAAGGTTAGGTAGCCGAGAATAATTTAATATCAAATTATTGCCAAAAAATAATAGGACGTTTCAACTACACAGAGCATTCATTAGTTAATGTGAAGTCGGTAGAATATAAAAATTTGAATGTTAAAGGTATATAGTTTCTACAAAAAGTGACTGGAATTGGAAATTTATATTTTCCATATAAAAATGAATGTTATATACATATGAAACAGTTCAATATTTATATTTTAGAATACAATTTTATGGTTTGAATGAAAATTTTCTCATTTTTTTTAAATCTCAATTATTTTTTAAAAATATGTCTATTTCTTTTTGAAATAACTGTTGACCTAGGTTTTAAATCGCCGCCAACCTTTTTGTGTTGCCTTCAAAATACAATATAGAAAAAATTTGTAATTTTTTTCATTTTGTTAAAAAATACGCTTAATACTCTTCTATTAATACATTCTTAATAATTATTTTGAAGCCATTTTGATATACATCTTCAAAGCCATACATCTTCAAAGTGCAAGAACGATATTATTTTTATGATGCTCCTACAATTTATTTTTAATTTTTATCTATTTATTAATTTGATTCTGTCGACGTCTATTTGCATTTTAACATTAAAGTTTTTATATTCTACCGATTTCATTATGATGAGGACTTTGCGTGATTGATATATTCTATTACTCTTTTTACAATGATTTGATTAAATTATTATTTATTATCTTAATTTCTCATTTTTATTCGTTCTTTTAACCTTGTTACTTTGCTTTGCACAAGTTTGATTTTTATTTGATATTATTGTTAATAAAATTCCAGTTATTAATAAAATTAAACAAAATCTATATAAAATCTGATTGGACACGCACGCTTCTATTATTATTAACGACGTTCTACACGATATTTCACGTTATGTGCCTTCTATACGGTATAATTACAAAATTCTCCCGTCAGTGGCATTCCGATTTTAATTGCATTATTAATTGTTTCGTATAAAAGTATCTGATATCTTTGAAAAAGTTTTCGCGTAATTATTCAACCATTGTTGCGTTTGGGTCATCATCGTAATAATTTTTCCTCGTTATTACGCCATGCCTCGCAAACCTTGCGCGCGATCACAGATTGGCATTAATTATGAAAAATTGCTCGTAACGCGCCGCGGTATGTTGCACGTGCGCGCATCGTAAATATGGTGCGTTTTACTAGCATCTCTATTCATTATGCATGAAATTAATATTCCATTTAATAACATTAATGATTTCATTACGTTGCAACGGTAAATGGCGCACATTTACACGTCTTCTCGTTAGCTCGGTGGATGCTCGTTTGGCTTCTCCTCCCTCCCCCTCCCCATCTCGCTGGAAGATGAGCGGATACCTTAACATTAAAGCAACTAAGACCTCGATCCTTTTCAAAGATGCCGTATTCCACACTGCACTTCCACGAGGGCACTGACTTTTCGGATTCGTGGCAATTCCTTTCTTGCGGCTTACCACCTCGTTCGCCGTAAGCGAGTCTAGAAACGGGAGCGCTTAATAGTTGGGGATCACCCCGAGACTGTCTTTGCTAACGAGAACGATGGTATTTTCAAAGGTCTCTCGAGAAATTTTCTTTCCTCCCCACAAGGACGCACGATGATATTGATATATCGGGCGATCTTCGACATTATCCTTTCATCCGACACGACGCAACGTGATGTCGCGTCGGGGCTACGAGCTCGATTTCTGCATCCCGCCGCGCCCGTTCGACTGCAAATTGCATTGTAACTGAAAATTTCACGGGGATTTAATCTCCTGCGATGTATTATTTACTTACTTCCCATGTAGCACGTGCGAGTAACGGCTCCGTTAATTCGTAATGCATTTTAACGGATTCTGCACGCAGCCCTCGAATTCCGTTTGAAAAAATGTGGGTTTATCCAAAGTTATATGGTAGAGTACTGACTGCACCATCCGCGTGTAAAATTGGTTGACAAAATGAGAGAAATAGGGAAGATGGCCAGTTTCTATTGTTTTAATCACAATTAGAAAAAAAGAGAGATTGGCCATTATTCTTCCCTCTCATTTTTATTGACCATATTTGGTGTACTAAATTCGGTCATTTATATTATTTTAGAGTAGTGTACATTAAAGATTGCTTCATGTAAAGTATCTAAATGTAATGGCATAATATAATTTACGTAAAAATGAATTTTTAGTGCAAAAATGAAAATAAGAGGAATAATCTCCAATGGCCT
>NW_017257500.1:63911-64342 GCF_001594055.1 Mycetomoellerius zeteki
CCAGACGACCCGAAATCTTGGCCAAAATTCAAAATGTTGATGGATTGGCATGAAACTCGGTATCTAAGGGTTTTTAGGGTCACTGATTTCGAATCCGAACTCAAAATTTAGAAATTCAAAATGGCGGATCCAAAATGGCCGATTTTCTATAATAATCATTTAATTTTTATGAAATTAAATATATAACGGTTTTCTGGATCGCTAAAGGCCATCACAGGTACAAAAATTTTAGTCGTAATCGTAAGGCCGTAAGCAAATCGGCCAATCACAATCGAGCGTTTTAAAACGCAAGATCGTAATTTTGATTGTGATTGGTCGATTTGCTTGCGATCTTACGATTACGACTAAAATTTTTGTACGTGTGATGGCCTTAATTCCGAATCTGATGTCAGAATTTCATAATTCAAAATGGCGGATCCAAAATGGCGAAC
>NW_017257500.1:64641-66218 GCF_001594055.1 Mycetomoellerius zeteki
TTTGGATCCGCCATTTTGAATTGTGCAATTCTGACATCGATCGAAATCAACGATCCAAAAAACCGTACATGACCATAATTTTTCATAATTTTATCAAAATTCTGGAGTAAATGGATTTTTGATCACTTATTCGAGTCTCTTGGCCTACTGTCTAGTAGTGGGAAAATAAATACATATCTTTAGTAACGAGCAAAAGTAGCAAAAAGTGGCAACTTGTTCTCGTCAACCATATTCATATGAATAAAACAGTATCAAAAAAAATTAATTCTGAGGCCGCACAGGTCAGCACGATGGATTTGTGTGAAGTCATAATCTATTTAAATCAGAAATATTCGCATAAATAGCTCTGCCACAGAAAGTAGTGTTAATATTTAGAGTAAATAAATGTATAGAGCATTATTATTTGTCCATTTTTAAAACAAATACGATTTTTAAACATTTAATTTATAAAGTTTATATTTATAGTTTTAATGTTTTTTATTTTAAAGATAGGTCTGAAATTATCACCTGTATTTTGTAATCAAGCGGCTATTCCTCGAAACCTGTTACCAAAACCTTATTATACAGTTCATTTATATGTTCTCTGAGATATTCTTATGATATATGAAATATTGTTTACAGTAAATTTTAAACTCGACTTTTGGCCAGTTTTTCGGGTCGTCTGGCCCACTGTGTAGTGTTTTGAAAAGCTCTCGATGTAAGCTACAAGAAAATGTAATGAAAAATAGGGGGTTCCATTAAAAAAAATCGACGTGACCTTGATCTGGCCTTGGCGACGCCACCCAAGGTCAAACTGATTAGATCAGTAAATACATCATTTTAAACCTTACAATTTTTGTCTGAAACATTTTTTTCAAAAATGCTTCATTTTCGAAATATTCGACTGTTTCCGGACGTTTTGAAGACCCTGTACATATTGTTGTTCCGTGGTATCAGAGTAAATAAATTCACCTTATTTACACTGTGGTTTCGTTTTTATTGCTTAATATTATAAATGAGTTACAATGTCTTGATTACGCACTACAAGTGGAAATGTTCGCATTAACGCATCGCACTGTATCACGACGAGTATCGTTCGTAAGAAATTCGATGCACTGTTGTTGCAACGAATAACGTTCGCATGAAAGTTTGACTCGCTGATATCGACAACGCCTTGGGGCTAATGCCCTGAGTCGATCAGTTGAACATGTTTTAGGTGAACACGGTACGGCTTCGCGATAACTCCTAGAGGAAATTTCCTTGAATCGCGAATCACTCGATGCCGAGGTGTACTGCCCAAAAACTTAAGTATTACGAAGTGTACCCGACGAGTAACGCTCAGAAAGTGGTGTTCTGTGCTCGACGGAGGAAGGGTCACGTGAGTCGCGGGAGAAGAAACGGTGGAAAAACCTTCGATCCCTATTGGCGATCTGCAGATCACACGCGCCGGCCTAAGACGTCGATTCGACAAAAAATCCTCTTGTCTGGGATCCGCGGCGCCGCGGCTGGTTTGATGTATTGCCGCGAAAGCGGTGGCATGTAACAATTAAGTCTGTCACGTGTTGAGATGTGTGTGTGTGTGTGTGTGTGTGTGTGTG
>NW_017257500.1:66368-81705 GCF_001594055.1 Mycetomoellerius zeteki
TGTGTGTTGGACTCGCTGTACCGTGTACCGTTTACGCATTTTCTTCGTGCACGACATAAAAGAGGTCTTGCCGCTTAACAATTGTTAAATGTGATGTGAGTTAATATGACAATGTCATTATTGAGTATTTAATCGTTTAAATTAAATTAATATATCTATACACTCTTGTATATTTAACTTTGTTAATTTTATGCATAGCAGCTATTAGTATGCACTAATCTAATACATAATATTAATTGTGACTTATAAATTCGCTATTAGATACGGATGGCGCAGTCCATATTCTATGCCTTTGAATTAATCATCATGGAATGGTGGAAAGGTGAGAGGGAGAGGGAAACGCACGAGCGGCACCTCGAAAATGAATATCGGCATTCTCGAGACCGAAAATCCCGTAATCCTCCTTCCGATTTAATCGAGATTCAATGCGTTTAAGAACGTATAGCACACGTGTGTGTATGGGTCACGCTTCATCCTCGCCAGGTCGCATTCGATATCGGGCTCTTAAATGGATTCGCGCGCTATATCGTGCGAGTTTATGACCAGTATACCCCTCTATTACCACGCTACTGAATCACATCGTTTATTTAACACGAGTTAAAATTCTCGTTTTAACACACCGGATTGTTTGTAGCAACTTATACGTATATAATGTGCGATACGCCAAATTTGACGTTCGAACATGTTCCTGAGGAATATCTTTATATCCACACGCGTCCCGAAACTTTTCCCCGGACTAGGTACTTTGCGTACACACCGTGACTGTATGTGCATCTTTATCTTCCTCTTCTGTGTTAACTCTCGACTATGCACTTCGTGTCTTCAGAGGCACGTTCTGCTAACGCGCGCGCGAGTGCTTCAAGTACCGTAAATAAATTCTCTACGTAGCCTCCGTTCAGTCTCTGTTCTCCTTTGAGAGCTACTTTAAACGCAATAAGCTTACCACGTACAAAGGGGAGTAATTTTTGATAATGAGAACATTTGAAGTTGAAGAAAATTTTTATAATAAAAATATAAGAAGTGTGAAGGCTCGACGATATACAATCAAAGGTGAAAAAAATGCCTATAAAAGCCGACTGGTTATTAGTGTGTAAAATATAAAGTTTATTAACAATAATTTAAACGTTTCGACTACTCAATATATTTTGGTCATCTTCAGTAATTAATGAACGCAATATAAACGGTACGCTATTATATAATATTAAGTCAATTGATAAAATTATACAAGTTGAAAGATGTGTCCTTTCATTTAAAATCTTGAATGTCATAGTATTTGAATACTGTACGTGAGTCAATCTATAATATAAATCTAATAAGTAAAAATCAATCCGAAATTATAATTAAAATAAACTTACATATTCGCTGTACATATTAGTATGAGAAAGACGTGTGACATCACGAGGTCCGTTACCAGTCAAAGTATAAGAACAGATGAGAAAGTAACGAAGTAAAGACATACACAGATAAATAATAATACGCTGAGAGGTGAGAGAATCAAGACTTTGAAAAAAGGTCACGATACAACGGATCTAATAATTCCGTGTCCCTCTATAAATTTAGATCTTCTTTTTGTTTGTGGATAAAAATCACTTCAGAAGTCAATCTCGTTTGTTTAGTGATTTTTCCTCTTCTAAAATCTTTACCTCGTTCCAAATAAAATCGTTGTTTTTATAATAAAAAAATTTACGCGGCATCAGTCAGTGCAGTCGCGAATAGTTACGTTATTTATATTATTTACAGAGCACTTTAATTTTCAAGCAATAATTAATTCTAATTGATATACTTAAATCTTCTATTTTTTTGATTACACATATATTCCTTTTTCTAAAGAGACCTTTTTTCTAGAAAAATTGTCTTTACATGGAAAGGTTGATTTTGCTGACGTGTCTAAAAATTTAGAGATACAGATTTGAAAACAATTTTGTTGGACCATCAAAATTATTACGTATAGGACGTTAAAATCTGGAATATCAAACTTTTTGTAACATCATGCTTGAGATTCCTACGTAATTATTTTGATGGTTCAATAAAATTATCTTCAAAACTTTATCTAATTAAATTTTAGACATTTCAATAAAATCGTTCTTTCTTTCCGTGTTATCGGAATATCAAAAATTTCCTTTAGCTATAATTCTTTTACCACTCTGATTCGTCTATTCTTTATCTATTTCTAACGAACACTTCAGGCTACCGCGGATGCGGTTGAGAGTCGATATGCTCGATAGAGATTCTCCGACTTCGTGCAAAGTTTCGCGCGCTATGTCGAAGTTTATTCGATACGATACCGAGTCGCTCGAAAAGGGATTTTCGCGGGATTAATCGAAGGTATTTCGGATCGGGAGGGGGTGGAAAGGGAAGGAAACCGATCGTGTCGTGGTAAATTTTCGGCGGCACGTGAAGCACGGCGGGCAACCGAAGGAAATTAATTGCCCAAGTTCGCCTCGATTTTCCTCGGATCGTTAAAGAGCCGTTTCCGTCGTTAATTGAACCGAGAGGTGATTTTTTATGGTCAGATCTTAATTGCGATTTTAGATTAATCCCCGTTATTAACGATCACCCGGCGGAAGCGTCGCGCGTGAAAGCTTTAACTGCGCGATCGGAAAGATCAAATTTATATTCGTTAAATTCACGGTTCACGGAAGATCGGAACTGTTAGATAATTCCGGCAGTGTCCGTGTTAGTCGACTTTCGTTCACGGGGTTGTTCCGCACGATGTAACACGGCGGCAGATAATTAATTTCTGTAATTTTTGTTATTACAGTAATACGTTTAATAGCTTAGTCTTTTTTCTCTCCCGTGTCATGTATTGTGTAGCACGTATTTCCCTTTTTTGCAAAATAAATTTTATCGTACTTGTTACGACAGATACTACGAAGTACGCACAAATTGACGCACCAGGATACTCCAAAGTCGTAAACGGATTAGTGTTTAAACGTAGGCGTGAAATCTTTGTAAAATCGATTAATTGCTATTAGGCGCGGTACCGCTGCTGTTTGATTTATAGTCGAGTTACGTACACGGCACGCTATAAATTAATAATCCCTACTTGCCGCGAACAAAACAGGCTTTAGGATACGGCGAACATTTCGTAGCAATATTGGCGAACGACTAACTGCATGCGATTCTGCGAGTCGGCAACCGCTTGAATTTAAATCAGACTGGATTAACGCGACTTTAAATTAGTTATAATTGTCGATGACTCTGCAGGTTGAGTTCTACGTGCGAACATTTAATTGCAATTTGGCGGTACTGTGGCTTCAAGGCGACATGCGATTCTCTCATTCGCGTGGATTTAATTTTCACCTCGCGAGCTGCGACGGAGTTGGCGAAAATCGCATGTTAAGCTCAACTAATTGCCAGGTCTGTTTTCGAAAACCGAGAGAGAGAGAGAGAGAGAGAGAGAGAGAGAGAGAAAGAAAGATTCAAATTAATCCGCAACAATGTTATCTCTTTTTTTTTTATTTGGTTATTTCCCGTGATGCAATTTGTTGAGAGAAAAGTGTTTGGTGTTTGTAACCATAATTGCATGATAAAGTAATACGGTTTAGGAGCCCCATTTTTACAGTTATTCCTGTTATAATGTTAATAACAATAATTACCATTACAGTTCTATACACACAAAATATTATATAAATATGTAAAGAAATACATATGATATAAAAAAATTTAAATTATACTTATTTTCGGATCCAACTATACATATTTTTGTATATCGACGCCTGAGCCATAGAAGGTGCTATATCGAGAAAAACAAGAAGAAAGGTCTATGTCAAGAAATGAATGAAAAGCGGTCTATTTCGCACAAGGCGTGAAGATCGGTCTATGTCCGAACGCATACGAAGTACAGTTTATATCGAGAAAGTGAGAAGAACGATTCAAGTCACATGAGATTAAAGAAGAGGTTACATAGCGCAATATATTTTCTTCTCATAAATTTTATAGAGTAGTATGACTGAGAACGGGAATCGTCTTGATTTTCAAGTTTCTGTTTCTCGCACTCATTTATTCATATATTATTTAATTTTTCGTAACTAAATTTGTGTAATTTATGAGTAGTGAATATTGCGCTACATAGAAAAGAGACCGGTATGTGATCAGGTGCTCTTAGTATTTCAAAGAAAAGAAATGCGCAGGATACGAATGATCCAAAGGTGTAGTGTATTAAGGGTTAAGCAGGGAGTCATAGTTCATCTAATTCTTTTACGTAAACGATTACTTGGAGTGTAAACTTCCTTCTTTAATTTCATGCGACTTGAACCGTTCTTCTCATTTTCTCGATATAAACCGTACTTCGTATGCGTTCCGACATAAATCGGTCTTTCTCACGCGAAATAGACCGCTTTTCATTCATTTCTTGACATAGACCTTTCTTCATGTTTTCTTCGATATAAGACCTTCTATGGCTCAGGCGTCGATATAAAGTTACACAGAAAAAAAATTTGCAGATTTTAAATAAATATTTATTCCAATATATATATAATCGTTAGTACTATACGTATATTGAAGTAAATATTTATTTAAAATCTACAAATTTTTTTTTCAGTGTATAAATATAATTATTATTAGCATATTGTAGCAGTATTAACCATAATTATTGTACACTGAAAAAAAGATATAGTCAATTTTAATAAATATTTAGTTCAATACTGCCAACTAAACATTTACTTACAACAAATAAATATTTGTTCAGTAAAAAGAATGATTGTTAAATCAAGTTAATGTTTCTTGTAACAAATAAATATATCTTTATATTTAATAAATATTTAGTTGGCAGTATTGAACTAAATATTTGTTAAAATTGACTGTATTTTTTTCAGTGTACCATACTGTGATTATACAGCCATAAACATCAAACATTTTTTTTCAGTGCAGTACGACGCGCATTTTTGCTGAACAATAAATATTTCTAATTTATTCATAAATTTTACGCAAAATTTCCAACATGAAGTCATAGTTTTAAAAAACAATAGAAACACTAATAAGCGTAATACATACATAAATTAAAGCTATGAAAATCTGATCAAGCAGTTAACGTTCAAGAAATCACATTTATTACAAGCAGCTTTCCAATAATCTTCTTAAGAGTTTTACAGTATTCTTGTTCATTTTCTGGAAGTAAAAAGATTCTACTTCATTTTCTTAAAGTATCTTTGCAAAAGTTAAATTATTCAACAAACTTTTTACTAGATTTCATTTATAAAAATTGAACCAATCGATTCTATGTAAATATCGACAACAATTAATTAATTGTATAGAGAGAGGCTGCACGTTATTCAATGAAAAATTTTTTGCATGTTCAATCAGTACCACGATAGATCAAGTTTCGGCCGCAGCAATAACTTTGACGAATACTTATTATTAAACTCACCTGCGCTGCAACCATGCCCTGTCTCAATCTCTTGAGATCTGTGTGGCTCCAGGCGCTCCGTGACCAGGGATGAATGTCACTTAGGTCATCAAACCTGAACTCCCTCAACTGGTTCTTCAGGAACTTCCGTATATTCCAGGGTAGGTCGTTGTGCCTGGAAGAAAACGCGAAATATCGATTGATATGGGCATACACACCGTCCGTGACTTTTCCATCCTTTAAACTTTTTAAGTTAAACATGACGTGCTACTAAAACAGTTAGATAAATTATTCCGATAGAATATACATTCTTCACGCGTATGTGACGCGAAATATATG
Source organism: Mycetomoellerius zeteki (assembly GCF_001594055.1). Lineage (NCBI taxonomy): Eukaryota > Metazoa > Arthropoda > Insecta > Hymenoptera > Formicidae > Mycetomoellerius > Mycetomoellerius zeteki. The sequence continues at coordinate 72,055 of NW_017257500.1, forward strand.
TATTTCCGCGCGCGGAACTTCCAAATACTTTTCCAATAAAGTTGTTTTACACGATTGTTCGTGATCCTCCGACGAAAAGACAAAGTATCACGAGTGCCACGACTTCTTAAAAGAATCAGTTAAAAACTTGGATGTTAGCAGAATATTTCAAATTATTTTGTTAAAAGTTTTGCAACTTATACAAGATACATTCACTTCATTTCTCATTATTTGTTTGAGCTTATAGTTTAAGCTTAATTACTCCTGGTGTTAATCATACTTCAAAACGAGAATATTCGATGTCCTGTAATTTTGTTCTACAATATAGCCAAACAAACTCTAGATAGCCAAAGTTTAGCCTTTATAACAGCGTTATCTGATGTCCAACTTGAGGTGGACTCGGTAGCTGTGTCAAACTTATTTTCCACGAAGTTATACAGAGGATGCTTCACGGAAACAAGAATGTATTTGCATTCTTGTTGAGATGAAACATGAATTTAATTCTCTCTGACGTGTTGGATTCGTTTAAACTTCTTTTTGAAATAAATATTTATTTTATATTTTATCAGAAAATGGAATTTTTTGATATTTACTATGTATAAATAAAGGATCTCGCATTAATTATGTGGAAAATTGGATCCTGGCGAAATAAGTGTAATTAGTTTTCACATGTAATGTAGCTTATAATGTGTTGATCAAAAGATGCTATAGGTACAAAGCTCAATAATGGAGAATTTTTGAATTGTGATTAAAGATGTATTAAAGATGTAAAATTTGTGCTCACAGAACACCTTTGAAACATTATAGTTAAAGTCTTGTGTCTCTGATATCTTTTTCGCTACATTATAAGCTACATTATATGCGAAAACTAACTCATTTCGGAATTTAATTTTCCACACGATTAGTGCGGAATTCTTTATCGCATAATTGAAAGATTTTAAAAGTAAGGTCATTCTTTGTAAAATGACGACACGAGAAACATACTAATAAAAAAATCTTAATATATATATTTTTTAATACGAATATACCTCTTTATTTTATATATTAACAATAATATTTATTAACTTTAATTACAACATACGAAAAATTAATTATCGATAAAATAGACTACAATTATATATATTTACCAACAATGTGTGTGTGTTTGAATAAATCTCATTCAATTTTTGTAACTGCACAATCAGAATATCTATTCCGATTTTCATATTAATATTTCCATATTAATGAACATAAAATAATGATATCATAAATTAACAATATAAGCTTTATTCATTTAATTCATTTTGCTTGCTTTTGTGACAAATGCTTGAACGTATAATAACATGGCACGCGTTCGCTGAAAGGGCTGATATATTACATATTACGTATCACTGGTTATCTGATCAATCAATATTTCTCTCATGAATGGATGAAGGAAGCTTGAACATCGCGGCGTATAGACGCACGTTCATTACGCGCACTAATTGTTGCAGCAATCGTTGTTCATGGCACTCGGCACTCGGTTGAAACACATTCGGTCAATTCGAAGAGGTACGTACGTACAATTGCAACAACGGTTTGCCCGATACTGTGCTGCGTAGCGCGCGTTCGTTACACGCGTTCTGTTTTCGTTATCAACCGCGTATTTCCTAGAGATGAAAATGACCAGAAAAAACTAGAAATTTTGAATTAAAAACTCGGTAAAAAAAACAGTTTTTTTCTTGGTCCCTGAAAGTTCTTTACTTGAATATATTTTTTTTAAGTCATTGACGATTTTCACGCTCTGCTATTGTTCAAACTAAAATTCAACTTTTATATTTATCCAAAAGATTTCTGTAAAAAGATAGCTATAAAAGTTAAAATGTAGAACAATGATTAACTGGCAGTGATTATGGATATAGGTACATTATATTATTATATCATTCATAATTATTTGAACGATATTTCATATTGTTCTTTATAATTTTAAAAGTTATTGCATATTGTTATTAACAGAAATAATACTTCATTAGAATAATTGATGCTGCTTTGGTTATATATTTGTTGTAATTATACATATTCTAAAATATAAATTTATGAGTAATGTTTGTCGGACTACAGATATTATTATAATGTATTTTTACACTCCAATGGCGAAGAAACATAAAATGTAAAATTTTATATGGATATTGTTTAATAATTCTTTTAAAATAACTATTTTTTTAAACTTCTAAGTAGGCAATTCTACCGAGAACCTATAATAAGAAAGTGTTATATTAAATAAAATCTTTATTTCTTTAGAAAAATCACCGTCGTAATAAATTATTCAACGTGCTTCTGTTTAATATTCTATTTAATATTTGTTTTGAAACCAATAACAGTTATAGATATTGTTTAAAATTTTTTTTCAATATCTACTCTTTATGAACTTTTAAATATGCGATTACGTTGAAAACTCGTAAGCGTATATTAAATAAATTTTTTTTTTTGGAAATGTTACCATAGTAAGTTATTTAACGTGCTTTTGTTTAATATTGTTTAATATTTATTTTAAAGCCAACAATAGTTATAGATATTGTCCGACATATTTTTTTTTAATAACTACGTATTCTTTATGAATCTTTAAATATACAATTCTATTGAAAAGCCGTAATAAAAAAGCGTTATAGTAATTAAAATTTTTATTTTTTAGAAGTATTGCCATAACAAGTTATTTAAAGTGCTTCTGTTCAGTATTCTGTTTAACAATTGTTTTGAAATCAGTAATAGTTACTCTTTTTTTAGAAAAAAATTATGAGTAAATAATAAATTTATATTCATAATGTTCTTCAATATTAATATATATATACATATATAAATCAGCAATAAACAATATATAATATATTGTCAATAATATAGTGATTTTAATTAGGATATAAAACACTCCAATTAACCGTTTACGTAAAAAAAATTAGATGAATTACTCCCTGCTTAAAAATCTCACTACAGTATATAACATAACACTGAATTTATTAAATTATGAATTTATTTGAATGGCATATTCAATTTGATTGCTTATAACTTTCATAAAAATGAATCTATTGTAAAAACTTGTTTTTTAATTGAAACACCAGACATTAACTCTTCGTAGACACACATATTACTTCGTATTAGATACGCACATTTTTACTTATCCGTAGGCATACGCTAGATTTTTTTTCGTCCAACCTAAATTTTTTACTGTTCTAAGTTTTCAAAAAATCTAGGAAATCTCTAGATTATTTTTCATCTCTGTTACATCGCTATTTGCCAAATAGTTATTTAACTCAAATGTTAGAATTTTATTTAGTAAAGATTGAAATTTATGCCAAGAAATTTGAGAATAAAATTTCGCTTAGATAAAAAACGACCCTAATATGAAGGGTTAATTAGAAAACATAATTAGAGAACGACATGTGTAAATGTATTTACCTTTAGGTTTGTCGCGTCGCGTGCTACACATGTTCCAATATGCTCCTACCATAGCTCTTACTCACTCCAACGCGCTTGATAGTCGCAATCTCCAATATGCCCCTATCAAGCGCGTTGGAGTGAGTAGGAGCTATGGTAGGGGCATGTTGGAACACATTGAAGATTGCGATACGAACAAACCTAGAGTGAGTAGGAGCTATGATAGAAGCATGTTGGAGCATGTTGGAGCTTGCGACGCGGACAAACCTTTTATTAATAAAATAGTATATAAGCAATGTAAAGAGCATTGAAAAAGCATTGGAAAAAGTCGGGTATCGATGGTCCAGACCAAAAAACGTTGAAGCCGTTTAAACGTTAACGTCCAAGGTCGCAAGCTCCCATGTAAACACCTCGCGCCGCGTCACGCTGCACCGCATCGTGCTATACCCACCGTCCGCATTCCCCATACAAACGTCGCAGGTGGGTGACCGCGCGCAATTGTGCGTATCTTTTCGTACCGAACGGACACGTTCGAATCTTAATCCTCGTGTATTACGGACAATAATCCCGGCAGTACACCTAGTTCGTTATTACGAACGTTAGTAGTGTGCACGATATTCAATTGTGATCATAACTGTGTATGTTTCTCTCGTTATTCTAATCTCTAATACGCCATTAGTCTAATTTCCTTCGTACGCCTCATATTATTCGCTTTACGAATAGTATTTGTAGTTATATCGTATGTATTAATTTTTTAAATGCCTTGGCTGGCGAATGCGAATCTAGGAGTAAAAGTCGCGAGTGAATTTCGGGAGCAATCGGGAGTGCCGAAAATTAGGAGTGTCGGAAGATGGTGAGTACCATTTCCAAAGTATTTCGGGTAAGTGTTGAATTTAGCCTCCTAACCTCCGATGAAATTTATAGGCTCATTCGACGTGTTTTTGCACAAAACGAACGAATCTGCCAAAAAAGTGTCGCTCTGTCAACTTTAACAATTAATATGTAATATCTCGGTTCGCGGGGCACTTTTTTGGCAGATTCGTTCATTTCGTGCAAAAATGCGTCGAATGAGCCTAATTTTATCAATATCGGAGGTGAGGAGGTTAAACTCGTATAACAATTACCCGTATCACGACGATACGCAATTGTGATTGACCGTTCTTTCGTTATACTCCAACATACGCCATTACAGTTTAATTTGCTTCGTACGTCTCTATTATTCTCTTCGTGTATAATTATATTCTATGATTATCATTGGTATGCGTTAATTTTTTAGATGCCATGGCTGGCGGATGCGGATCGAGGAGTAAAAGTCGCGAGTGAATATCGGGAGTGTCGAAAATCGGGAATATCGGAAAAAAATGTTCAATATTGAGAATCGGGAGTACCGAAAAACCAGAATATTTAAAATCGGGAGTGCCGAAAATGCGTAGTATTGAGATTCGGGAGTGTGTCGTTAATAGCTTCCCCGTAATCGTAATTAGTCATGTTTTATCGATCGATACGTTTCCGTGAGTGTCTCAGAAAATGGAAGTGTCTTGATCTTCAGGAGTCAACTTGAATGCAGAAGCGGGCGAAGCTGGACAACGATCATTGGCTGGTAAATAAATTTACTTTGTTTTTAAATTAATTGCTAGAGGTAATTATTTTTTTCGTTGATATTTGTGCAATATATAAATAACTTCGAAGAGCAGAGTTTCTTGAGACTACAACACTGAAAAAAGAAGTTTAATTTTAATATATTAAAATGTTTTATTCTTGACTCTATTTTTAAACACATTTCTTTTTACAGTAAATTATTAGAAAATAAATTAAATTAGAAATAAATTAAATGGAAATAATTTTTATTTTTACTCAGTTAGTAATAAATTTTATACATTAACAATTTTTAGAATAAAATCGAGAAAGTGAAATTAAAATAAAATAGAATAATCTGTTATTGCATACAAATGATAACTGTTAAATTATAATTAATGACCGTATAAAACTGTTTTAGATGCAACATACAGCATGATGCCAATGCAACATGGTGAGTGAATTTATTTGTTACCTATAGAGTGATGCCCGAATTTGCATAATACGTATTATATGTACATAAAACTCACAAATCAAAATATTTACATGACAGATATCAAAAATTAAATCGGACGAGAAAATCGACAATTAACCTGGATTCATAATTACACGATGTGGAATGTGAGTTATTAATCATATAACTTGAAATATGGGTTATTTATTTGCAATATTAAAATATAAAAGCAGGGTGTTTTTGTGTGTTGAAAACTAATCATAAAATTTCGATTGTCATTATTTTAAAGTATAAATGATCTATTTGCATATAAATCTATTTATATAATATAATAAATAAATAAAATAAAATTAATCTATTTGTAGACAGTGATTTATTGATAATATAAAATTTTGAATAATTATTAGCAATTTACATTCTATTTAAGTTTTTAATTTTTTTAATATATAGATATAATAAAGTGTAGATGTAATAAAGTTTCTTATTTTCCAGTGTATATTCTTCAAGGAAAAAAAGTACATATATTAAAGAAATCGTAATTGGAACTCAGAATATTGCATTATAATTTTTTAAGCGTCTATATTTATTTACGAGTATGTAACAGTGAGTTTCTGTATACTTTACCTACTTTGCATACATCGAGCATTACTGTACTTGTATTTTTGTTTATGCGTATGGTTGATGCATTCTGACACACGCTTCCGTCATTCAAATTGGAGTTGCATATGCATTAAATGATAAAGTAATTCTCTCGTTTTCGAAAAACGCGTTTCTCATTCACACGTTGTGAGTGCAGATTCTCAAATGTCTTTTCCTAATAATTTATGCATCCGGTGACAGAAATGGATTTTAATCTAGTTTCATTGTTAGACTTTCAAACGTGCCACATTATTCTAAATCAATCAAATCTTGTTTGATTTCTGCGAAATTGTTAATTTAATCAGACGAAAGAAGCACACATTCGCGTTAATAAAAATCATTATTTTTCTTCGCGTTATAAATTTTCGGCAGTAAAGCAATCTAATCAAAAGTTACCTAATCGCACAAGAAACATATTGACGCACTGAAAAAAATTTCTGGTTGAAAATGGACAACTCAAAATTTGTAAATTTATTTGAATTTTAGTTGAGATAACCGAATTCTGGTTGGTATATTTTTAGTAAATATTTCTATTAGAATTCTTATTTTTACCAGAATAATTATATCAATCAGAATTCTAGTTATCTCAATTAGAATTTTAGTAGATTTAACCAGAAAATTCTGATTTGTTAATTTTCCACTAGAATGACTTTAATCCAACCAGACCATTTTTCTCAGTGTGTATTTAGCGCAAGATAACTAAATTGGCAGACTCCTTCGTCGTGCCGAGACGCCAAATATTCTTTGTATTTCCGGAATTTACTCTAATCGCAAGTCAGCAGACAACAGCATAGTTTGACGTAAAGGAATTTCTGGTGCTCGGTATATATATACCGACAACAGGAAGGCGCGCGCTGGCCGTGTGGTTATATGCGTGCATTGTTACCCCAACAAATCTGCCTCAAATCAGCGATGGATCTGCCGTACGTTTGCAACTACACCGTACCCTCTCAAATGCACTTTGCATGCGGCGCGATAGGTGCCTAACTTCCAGCAGAATTAGATAACCAAACGAGCATTCGCTTACCAATATCGGTCGTACCCCTCCGCATGTTCTCCACCCCGTACACGAGTAATAGTTCGATCGTTTTTGGAATATACGAGCGTTAGCAATGTGCGAATGTCCGACTTGATTTAAATTTTGTGCGCCATTCTGTCCGACAGCGGCTGAGTGCGTGCTTATAGCTCTATGGCAAATCGGACGATTTTATTATCGGAGCAGATATGCAAACTGCGAGTGCGGTCAACTTGATGCTACAAATGGTTTGAAATATTCTTTGAGTGTCAGGATGACAACAAAAAAATTTGGCTATAAAGTTTTTGAGTGTGTCAAATTATTCGAGTAACGTTATATGTATTTTGATATCAAAATGGCATTAAAGACGTCATTTTAACGTCAAAATGATGATGAGTAATGTAATCAGCTTGTAATCTGGACAGTAACATATATTAAAAAAAAAAATTTTAGAGTGTTTGTTACATTTCATTAAGTACCAAAAAGACTGCACCAAAAGATTTGCATCTTAATGACTGATCATCAGTTAATGAATTGAAGATATTAATATTTATTTAATAAGATATAACTATGTAACTTCAGAGTTTATTTCTTCTATAAATATGTATTTGATTTGATAAACACAAAATTTTGTGGCCAAACTTTTTTGTCTCTCTGTAAATTCTGTCTTCTAGTTGATGATAATATTTTGAAGCATTTATAGCATTAAGTTGATGATACTCTACATCGCGTCCTTTTGCACACTTTAAATTAAGTCGGTTAGCTGCCATTGTCTCTCGTTCCGAGATGTTTCATCTCCGACGAAAGGACGCTTGCCAAGGAGAGAAATAATTTCGTGTTGAGAGGGATAAATTTAGCAGTAGGCCGCTCGAGCTAGTAAGCCATCTGCAAATGCACGTGTACTCTGGTCGGCTAAACAGATACAATGAGACTTCCTGTGTGCATAGAGAGACTGAGTCCTTTTGTCCATTGGATCGTCCATGCAGGATAGTGTGACCAAATGCCGGTAAAGCCCTTTGTTTCATGTGGGTTACCATGTACGCAGCCTCGAGACACTCGCGTTGCGCCGTTGGAGAAGTGTACGAGAGTATCCGTAAAATGTACTTTGGCAAAGCGCATATAATTCCACGTGTGTAATTCCAAGTTCTGCATTAATCCTTTAATCGAAATCGTACTCCCTTTGTGTATCCAGTGATTTACTTTTGTCGTACCGGGTACTAGACTGCGGAAGCGACGATGCGATTGTCGCTTGGCTTAAAACACTTTTCGGAATGGCCATTAACGACACACGTAGGAAAATTTTAGTAATTCATAAAAGTGCCCGCGGGATTTGGACAACGGCCAGAGTCATGTTCGTATTCGTCGATGGCAGTAAAATCGGTACTTACTCGTTTTAACCGCAACGATTTATTCTCTACGAATAGAATTAAAAAAGTGGACTACTTACGTCGTAAGACTCTTAACTTACTACTCGTCTTGGTTAGAGGAAGATCACTGATACCGACATACCACTTTGTTTTTAGACAATATTTCTTAAACAAAAGGTAAAAATACAATTTCAAAAACATAAATACAAACTAAAAAGTGTCTTCTATCAAATAGTATAAGCAGTTTTTATAATACTGTTTGCAATTTTGCAATAATTAAGTTTTTCATAAGTTATGCAAAAATGAGCGTCTGACAAAATGGCTCCAAAATTGACATAGTAGGCAATAATGCTAACATTCCTACTCTATAAGTAAAGATATATCTTATTCTGTAAAGAAAACTAATTTATAAAACTATAAACATTTAAAATGACATAATATTATCAATAATACAGTCACTATTACTTTAATCACGCAATTTGCAAAAGAACATTGTAAGAATTTTCTTCTCGGATTCGTAGAATTTGTTTTTAGCTGATTTGGTATAGAAATAAGCTACAAATATATGAATTATGAGTTTGTACTTTTTTAATTAGCTAAACAGATCACGTTTTTATTAGTATTAATAAGATACAAAGGTTAGTTTCTAAGAAATAAAGGGATATCGCTTTAGGAGACCTATGTTAGTATCGGTGACCTTCCTCTATAAAACTCGCGCATCTGTCAGAATTTGTAAGACAATAAATTTATCTCGCACTATGATGAAAGTTTATGATTGCATTAAAAATTATAGTGTATGCTGTAATTGCAAAGCAATAACGAATTTAAATGTAAGATCTAAACTAAATTAAACAAGCAAAAATTAGGATGACCGATAATAACAACATTTATTATTCTCATGAAGAATTGTTACAGAATGTTTCGAGCTTTACTTATATAGTCCTCTTCAGCTGTATAAAATTAATAAGCTTAAAAAGTAAATTAATATGTTCTACATCATAAACAAATTAAAGTGATTATAAGAACCTCATTTCACTTTCCATTACAATTTTTGACAACATGCAAAGATACAAGCATAATAATATGCTTTTTATTAAAAGTCAGATAGTCAATGTAAATGTCAATGAGGTCCATATTCAGAAATCAATTCTTCGTTAATAACGAGAAATGGCGTTAGTAAGTTAAAATAATAGGTATAAGGTCTCTCTCTCTCTCTCTCTCTCTCTCTCTCTCTC
>NW_017257500.1:81772-121206 GCF_001594055.1 Mycetomoellerius zeteki
TCGCCCCTCCCTCTCTCCTCCCCTCCTCACCCCCTCTTCCCCTCTCTCTCCCTCCTTCCCCCAAGTCAAAAGCAATATGGTTGTACATAATTAATGTCCGGAGTTGAAGACCAGTAAGATTGTGAAGATATTAATCGCAATATATTAAAGAGAAGAAAAGCAGATAGTTATTTACCGCACAAGCGACAAACGTTGACTTTATGGTTGCGTGTTATGATACAAATTATCGTTGCAAATTTGACAATTATTACTGTACGATTGTGAATTATGAACATTCAGGTTTAATTGAATTCTAAAAATATCAGAGGGTTAACACGCGATTTACGGCGGCGCGAATATTAGGCTGTTCAGCGAAAACGTGATATAGTAATAATTATGACGGTATTTTCGTACTATTAAAGTACGTTTCCATTAACTCCTCATACATATTCAACGAATGGAGGATGTGCTTAAGAGGCGAGATATATCCGACGTTAATTTCGGCTTATATATAATATCAAAATTTCTGCATTTGCGAAAACGCGTAAGTTGCAAAACAATTTCACTCGTCGATTAAAATAAGAAATAATAGGGAATTTCTCTAAAAGATTTTACGCGGCAAACTGCATATAAATAGATATTGTACTCGACGTTCCTACAATTTCGTTTTAATTTAGTTACATATCCAATTTCGATGAAACGATGTCAATTTTATCTCGCGATTATCGTTATCGTTTTTCCTCGATGACGATTGGTTATCGATGGCGTATTTCTCGTACGCGAGATACACGAATCGCGAGCTTCGTATTGACAGTTCGACATTTAGTGGCTAAATGTATACCGCGTAAAATGATTGATTGAAAGCAAGTAAAAGTTAAAAGTGAAAGAAAAACACGGAAGCGAAAATGGAAGCTCGGGAAACGGAAGATTGCGATGCAGCGTAATCTATTATATAAACTGGTCTATTCAGTATTCAATCAAATTCAATCATATAAGATAATGATTATTAAATTTGCAACGATGATTAATGGCAGTTTATAATTATTGCGTCAATACATTGCCGTATCGAAGATGGGTGCCTGGTATTTTCTACACGAGAAGAAAGAATTTGCTGAAAGATCTAAAATTTTGCTGGATACCGGTCTGAAAGAATAATTTTGTTGAAAGCTCAAATTGATTGTCCTGGAAGATTAAAATTTTTTGTTGTAAAATCTAAAATTCGGCTAGATACGGATCAGAAAATAATTTTGTTGGGCCATCAAGCTAATTTTATTGGAAACTTAAATTGATTTCCAGAAGATTAAAACTTTTTGCAGTATCGCTCATCATTTTTTGGTTTCCAACATAATTATTTTCAAATTCGTAAAATTTTAGGATTTTTTTTAGTAAAATTGTTCTTTCCATATAAATGCTACTAAACCTGAGCTGCCGAATAGTAGTGGTTTTAAGCGGCACAATTGCAAAAGCATCCTGTGCTTTTAAACTTCGTTTCTTCGTTGATCTCCTCATACATATTCAGCTAATGTAATGCGTGTTTAAGAGCCGAGATAGCTCCGGTGTCGATTTCACGAAACTACCGACGAATTTTCGCCGTTTGCCAAAGCTTGGGGGAAGGGTTACCAGCGAGGGATCGCTGGTTAAGAGGCAGTGTGGGCGGTGGGAGCCGGTGGTTAATTGGCAAAGCACGATAAGGTGGCTCGTCCTGATATATGCATATGAATGGCGAGTATATTCCGTTTGCCTGCCGTAGCTATAACGTTACCTGGCATGCAAATAAGTTTTTCGGCCGTGCGCACCGTGCGACGTGGTTTGGATCTATCGCATCTGCAAAACGAATAACGAATTTAGCGGCCACGGTCATTTCCAAGGAGGTTACTCGCGATTTGAACGACCGCTCTTCACGTTTAAAGTATCCATTAAAAACAATCCGGTAAAGATCAACGTTCGTCTGTTTTTAAGCCCGTAGCCGCTTTCGCATCCACGAATGCACGCGGCTTCCAGTTTTTCGCGCTCCAGATATGTTTATGTATGCCGACAAATCGTCCTGCTTGCACATCTCTTTTTAGAAGCATCAATTGCAGCCGAGCATACACCGGGATTATTCTTCGTTGACCGATTTTTTCCCGCGACTTAAGCATTACTGGCGTTGTGTTGGTTTTACGGAATATATTTCACGGTTGTGCTATCAATAAATGTCAGCGAGGCGACGTGCCAAATATGTTAAGCAACGTTAACAACATTTTTCTCTCCACAACGGCTTTATTCGATGCCGAAAGGTTTGATAAAGATTGAGAAACGGGAATAAAAAAGAAAATTATATGAAATATCTCTTTCTTAATATTTCAATTTGTTCAACGATTATCTTGTCGCTTTTTGGATGTTCTCGGCCGTTTCATAAGCTCTGATCCACCATGCTAACCGCAGGCTCAGCGGCGAACTTCGTTAGTACCTCTTTAAAGTTACTCCCGAGGAACTAGCTTGCGACGTTTTAAGGCTTAATACTTCCCTTAACGGTGACAATTTATTTCGCGACCCTGTGCTATTTGCGTGCTACATCTCTATTATGTTATTAACTTTTTTATTAACCCTACCAGTGTATACGAACGTTACGACCTCATATATTCATATATATTCATGAAACTTGCAAGAACAGGCTACATCGTGGCGTAGAAGATTAAAAAAATTTATACCTGAAAAAGCATATGCCTGACGTTTTGGATAACCTTATTATACACACATACAAGTTTTCATACAGAATTAGATTAATAATCGAAACCAAAAACAAATTTTCAAAAGTATTCCCGGAACTTTCTAAATTCTTTGGAGATGGAATTTTATTCTAAAGAGTGAAATCTCATTCTTAAAGATTGAAAATTCTGCCACTCTTCTTTTTGGCAGAATTTTCTATCTTTAAGAGTCAGATTTTATTCTTTAGAGCGAGATTCCACTCCGAAGAATTTAGAGAGTATATAATCAGTAAATTGTCATCCTCTTTTTTATGGGTTTTTGTCAAGAAATTTATTCGTTTTATTTCATGCATTTTGTTCCAGCTTGATATTCCATTTCTATTTCTCACAAATTTCAAATAAATGATACAAGCTCGGGATATTACGAAAATTAAGCTCTGTCGATGACGTTTGCGCAGGATGCGAACTTTGGCTATCCTAACGAAGTGGGGTAAGCAAATTTTCCCAATTTAACATTCGAATCGCGAACGGGAGCGGAATCAATGAAATTTCGCGACAGTTGTTCCGCAAAAGTTTGCGTCGCCTGATTTTCGACATGCGCGCGGGTTTGCCCCGATTCTTGGACTTCACCCGAGGAGTTTTCAGTCACGTTTCGGGATCCAAGATCCAGATCCGGTTTTAGGGAACAGGATCGTGTCCCCAGGATCGCCGCACCGAACGCGTTCGAGCAACTCCGTGAAATCGAGTTACGCGTTGCTGCTACATTAACTCCACCGGAAGTTGGTGTCTGTCGGTTCCCGGCGCGTACACATATATCGTGGACCCGGACGAGCGCGTGGTACTGAAAATTAGTCTCACCGCATTTGCCGTTGACGATCGTTGTAGCTGTGAAGATTTGTCTTCTCCACCGAAGCACCTATTTGCCGGAGTACCTATTCTTCTATCTCATGAATTTACGAATTTATTCGCCTGCACTCTAAAAAATATGGTATGAATTCAACACTGAGGATATTAAATATAATTCTCACGTATTGGTGAGAAATTTACACCACGTTGTTGTTTATATTAATACTAAGATTTGCAAAAATTTGTCTTCTTTGCAGAATATTTACCGCAACATCCTTTGTCTCGCGAATTTACGAATTTGTTCGCACTTTTAAAAAAGCACAGAAAGAACGATATTTTACTGAAATATTTAAAATTTACCTAGAGATACAAATCTGAAAATAATTTTTGTTGGACCATCAAAATAATTATGTTAGTTCAAACTGGTTGCTAGAATGTCAAAATTTTTTGCAGCATCATCACGCTTGAGATTCCCACATAATTATTTTGATGGACCAACAAAATTATTTTCAGATCTGTATTTATCTAAATTTTTAGACATTGTGGTAAAATTGTTTTTTCCGTGTGAATGTGGGTTTAATATCAAGGGTGATATAATTCTCACCGTGTTGGTGTTAAATCTACTACAGCATGTTGGTTTATATCAACGAATCTCGGTGAGAATTATATATAAACACCGCATGAGTAAATCCACATTCATATTTTTAGAGTGTATATATTCGTTCTTTTTTAACGATTGTCTCTAGATACGCGAATATTCGTTACACTTTTCTCCTTCGTACATACGAAGTTATTCAAAATGGTCGAGATTTTTGTTGGATAGACAAAACTTTTAAAGTTTTCAGACTTCTCGCCATTCAGTTAAGCCTTATATCCACGATGCTAAAAATTGTTCCGAGATCTCGGATGAAGAAAGAAATAACAAATTACATTTGAATAATCTGACCATTCATTTGTTTCATTTCACGCTTTTTAGTCTATCTTGATATTCCAGCCCATTTTTCCCAATTGACTATTGGTCAATTTTTTCTCTGTCTGAAATCTCGAAGCATTTCTATAGTATCGTAGACACAAAACTTTACGTAAACACGTAATTGAATGACGAGAGATTCGAAACAAAACTTTAAGAGTTTTGCTATCTATACTAGTATGGTTACACACAGAAAAATATCATTCTTAAGTCTTAATAAATATCATTCTATTGTTAAGAAAAGTGATTACTCAATTTATTGTCTGTTGAGTAATTTTTAACGAAGAATATTTTCTTGATAATAATTTTAAAATATATTTATTACAAATTTTAGAAAAACTTATTATTATGTACTTAAAGCAAGAATTAATTTTGTTTGAAGAATATTATAAAATTGATAGAACAAGCGACTTTTTATATAATAAGCAAATCGAGTTTGTTTTAATTTGACAATCTTGATTGAAGAATTCAATTTACTATGTGTAATTCAGAATATATTTTGAATAAATTTGTTTGTGATGAATTTATGATAGATTTACGAATATATGAATTTTTGAAATATTTGAAACATGTTATAATTATTACTTACAGTATTTTTCTGTGTGTACAATTGTCGTATATTAAAAGTACTATCCACAATAAAAAATTCATGAAACCATGACAATAATTTTAAATAAAATAACAGAAGAAAATAGATATATAATGCTAAATAGAACCGATACAAGTTATTCATGTGTAATGAAGTCGCATATATTAAAAATTGAATTATGGTTGTTTTAACCCTTGGTATTGGTCTTTTTTAGTATACAAAAAATAATCGTCGAAGATCCTTCATATTACATTTTAAATATATCTACTTTGTGTACTGTATATCTATTTTGATTTAATTTTCCATTTGTCGATGGTCTTAACTATTGAATAGAATTGGATTCGTAAAAATGAACTTCTTTAACTTTTTCAGTTTGTACAATATTAACATATGTTGGATTAATTTGCTTCTTGTCTGCTACACTCCATAACTATTTTCACCTCATATCTCTCTCTCTCTCTCTCTCTCTCTCTCTCTCTCTATCCGTCTCTCGGACAGTTTATCGTTTACTCTCTCGGCATTTCCTATGCGCTGCAAATTACTCCGTTAATCCGTCTACTACTCGGTATCCCGTCTGAATGAGATCCCGGATTAGTACCTAGCGTGTTTTTGTCCGAATTTCGAGGTGCCCTCGGTATGAGCGCCACCATCTGTCTTCTGTCCCGTGCGAAATTTGCGGCTTGGAAACATCTCTCGGAAGAAACTTAATTAATTATCATGTCGACTGATTTTGATTAATGCGTATTTTCTTTTCTATTCGACACTGCATAAGGAAGGGCGGTCCATCGATGATATAATCTCCCCTATCGCTAATTTTTTTTTGTCAATTATTTGATTGAGTTCGCGGTGACAGTCCCGCCATTGTATCGCTTTTGTTATCGACGTAGCGAAGAATTGAATACGCTGCTTCTACGAGAATGACTTTTACGACCACGCTGGCCGGGGCTGGCCGACTATCAATCGAGCACAAATCCCATAGCGAACGCGAGACCGTCCCGCTGCGTTATAATATGATCTCACGGTGACCAACTCTACACAATTCCCCCGTTCCTTACAAATGAATTCAGTGGACGGTGCCAATAATTCGTCTCCATTCTTCTTCCCTTCAATTACTTGGTACAATGGTGGATTTAAAACGAGGATACGAGAGAAAAGGGAACTTCGATCGTTATCGGACAGGGGCTGAATCGAGCCTCCTTTCCATCCGCGTTCGCTCACTTGCTCGTTCGTGCACTGTTAACGAACGACTTCCCAACGAAAGGACTCTATTCGAGTTCCGTAAGTCCGACGACTTCGCGGCTCGTTAATAAAATCAATTATAACCAAAGAGGACAAAAAATTAGTGAGGTCGTTTGAGAATGTTCGTGAGAACATTTTTAGATTAACGAACCTGGTATCGAACTTTATATCTTTTAGGGAACTACTGCTCATTAGTTTCAACTTATTAGACTTTTTCCAAAATAAATTCTAAATTTGTTCAAATTTTCGTATTAATCTTTAGAGAACAGGAAAGCTACTTTATTGGCGCTGAAATAACAGTCATTTGAAATAACAGTATTTTGAGGCAAGAAATAATGAATTATAACAAATCTTACTTAGTAAGATGTAAGACTTCAATTAAACCCCTCTATCCTTCAAAGGTTAACATTTTATCGCAAAAAAACATAAAAAGAATTTATAACGAGTACCTAATAGGTACTAATAATACCAACTTACTTAGAAAATTTAGCATTTTTATGATATAAAAAAATACTAATTTATTTTTACAATAATTTTATGATTGGAGTTATTCTTTTTATTAAAAGCATTGTATTAACTTTAAATTTGTAATTTTGAACTCTAATGTTAAGCCGAAGCAATATAAATAGGACAACATAAGAGGAAAGATATATATATATATATCTTCTCAAATTTTTCATCTCTTTCGAGTTTCGAGGGATACATCGTTAACCCTTAATCTCTCGTTTCGTGGCTCTTGTTTTCGATTCCTTTCTTATCTGGATGCAGGTACAGAAGATCAAAAAAGAAAACACCCTTATTTCCCACTCCAGCCCACATTCACGAAAGTGGAACAGGCTCGATGGCTCGATTGCATTCGATGAAATCGCCTGCAATCGGATGGTGGAAGAGATTCGAAGTAAATTGGAAATGTCCCGCGGCTCTTCTGATTTTTATTTTCGTATACAAAAGCCGTATAAAATAGTCAGATCAAGGGACGACGAAAACTATATATAAAATGGTTTGTAGTGATGAATTTCGGATTTTCTAAAGAATCTGATAGCAGATTGTTTTGATACAATTACATATAATCAGATATTGCAGCTTAGCTACATTTCAAAAGTTTAACGACGGATTGAGATCGTAATCACTTTGTATACAGCCCTATACTATAGTAGGGCTCAGATAAAAGATTTGAACATGTTGAATATTCGATCTATTCGAATAGTTCAAAGTTTAAAAAAATGAGCATCTAATTTGAATATTTCGGACAGTTCGAACAGTTCGAGCTTAAACAGTGATCAGTATGAACTGTCAATTCGTTATGTCTGAAGTTCGGACGATTCGAACAATAAACAAATATAGTATACCTTGAAAACAAAAGAGCAGTTAAATAAAATTCCTATATTTATTGATATCGTCCTACAAATATCCTGAGCCATCCTGGACATATTCAGGATGATCCTGAGGACGACTTGATGTCTGAGTTCGAAATGTAATAATTTCGAACTTTCAGCTCTGAAGTGGGTTAAAATAGTTCGAACATACATTCAGTTCGAACTATTTAACGTTCGAACTTAAGATTCGAACTGTCCGAACTGTCAAATCGTTTGATGTTTCCGAGCATTACTCTGTAGAAGGTTGATTCCGGAAGGAAAATTACGATTCTATATATTGCGTTTTCAATGGAAGCATGGAAAGAATGATTTAGCTGAAGTATCTAAAAATTTGGCTACAAGCAAATCTAAAATAATTTTGTTGGATTATTAAAATAATTATGTAGAACTCTTAAGGCCCAGTTTCACAACTCACGGTTAACTCTTAACCAAAATTCAATTTATCCCTCATCTCTTTTCAATTCTAGAGAATTGGAAAGAAATGAGGAATAAGTTGAACCTCGGTTAAGAGTTAACCATGAGTTGTGGAACTGGGCCTTCTTAAGTGTTAATGACAGTGCTGCAAAAGTTTTAAATTGCTAGTAATCAAAATGAGCGGTCTATACAATTATTTTGATGATTTAAGGCCCGATTGCATCAACGTTACTTTGATTTTAAGCGAAGCTTAAAACTCTTTCTGTCTCTGTCTCTTTTTCGGCTTTAAAACGAGACAAATAGAGTTTTAAGTTTCGCTTAAAATCAAAATAACGTTGGTGCAACCGGGCCTAAATGAAGTTATTTTTAGACCTACGCGGTACGGCAATAAAATTCGGTGAACAAGAAAATAAACAACACCATTTAATTAATTATTGTCCGTTAAAGTAATCCCCCCTAGAGACACATTTCTGATAACGTTAGATATTTTAGCAAAACTGTTTTTTCTGTGAGGAAATATGTGCACAATATTCCACAGATCTCTTTTCTTTGTGAGTTTGACGATTTTCAATGCTAATAAAAAGATATGATATTTTTTGAGGTAGGACGTTTTTTTGGAAGCGTTCAATCAGAAACTCGCGTGTCAATAAAAATAACGCGCCTTAAAATAACGCAAAGCCTTGTTAGCGAAGAATATTTTACGCTCCAGTGCACGTGGAAAAATTTCAGATAATAATTTGACGCCCGAGGAAATGCCATGTTTTACTGAAAATATTGTTTAAAAGAACTCTTTTAATGTCTTGATTTTTCTTCTTTTAATTTATTCACCGTTATCTACCGTGTCTTTCATTCTGCTAAGTAAAAAAACTTAGAATCAAATTTACAGAAGCATTTCGCTTGATATCACGGGATTTTTCTCGGCGGTTATAAACCAGTGGAAACAGCTCGCGTTTTCGTTATTTCGATGACATTACCCCAATTCTGCTACTGCGAGCGTACGCGTCTAATTATGGTACAAACGCGCGTTCCACTTTTACGAGCGCATTGCTCGGCAAAGGTGGGCAACATTTTCATTAAATAGATCACATTTCGGCACAAAATTTTCTGCGTACATGGGAAAACGCGATATCGTTCATCGTGCGAATACGACTGCTTGTTGTAGCAAAGGGAGAACACAGAAAATCTAATTACAAATAATTAGTACCCCCTCGGAACATTGTCGCGGCACTCCCGAAGCAGCTTCGAGAATGTTTCGGTCGAGCTGAATAGTTGGAATGTTACTAGCATCGAGACTCTTTCTCGCGTTAGCGATAATCTTTTGACGTATAACGGCGACGTTGGGAGCCTTCGTTCAACCGTATTTTCCATCTTTTAACTCGTAATCTCACCGACACGATTCGGTCCGGGCTAGGGAATTACGAAGGTGGGTAATTAAATATTTCCGCGCGTCGACGAAAGCTATAAACAGTGGCGATGTAACGAGGTAATTACGCCCGTTGGTCTATCGTGGTTATCAGGTTTATGGCGGTGGTATTTCCAAGATCTCCAGCGTGAGAGTTCAATGTGGAAAACTCGTCGCCGGTTTTAATTATACGATGACGCTACATTAAGCTGTTTCAATTATAGGCTGAATATATTTGACGATGCCAGCGGGATTAAAAATCGTGTTTCTGGTTCTTGGAGATAATAAACCTGCAGTGACATTCTTGTAATTTTTAACCGTGCTCTTTCTTTGTGTATTTTATATCCTCTGTTATTATGTTTCGCTTTTTGGATTATCAATAAACCTTAATCGCTTCGGACAAATAAAAATTTCAAATTAAGGATGTTTTGGCTGTACAATATCAGCTAAAAGCATTAGCAAAAAAATCAGCTAAAAAGTCAGTATCAATTAATATCAGCCAAAAATGTTTTATCATGAATAAACCCTGAAATCAACTACAAAAAATAAAACAAATAATTTTGCTTTTAGTAGCTTTATGCAGCAAAATGACTATATTTTCTTGTAGTTTTAGGCACATAATTTTTAAATAAGTGTATCTAAATAAACTTTTATATGAATGTTTATTAGAATTTTATTAGTATAGATATAAAAATTTGATTTAATTTTTAATTTTTCGATCTTATTAAATTTGCAAGTAAATGCGATTTTACATATGAATTAAGGAAAACAAGAAAATTAATTAATTTTAAAAATCAGTATGAGAACTGTGTTCAAAATTTGCACAGATATTCAGATGTAATAATAGAACAATCTGAAATTTTTATATTCATGGTAATGCTTTGAAACGTGACACATGCATCCTTAATAAGATTTCAAGACGAACGAAAGAGAGAATCATTTCCTCTTCGACGATCTCTTATAGGAATTATTCGAATATTATGATTCACATGTCGAGAGTGCATAAAATATGCATCAAGCACTTGAGAGTTTAAACTCTCCACGGAAACCGACGCGAATTTGTAATGTAGAATGAGAGGATGGAGAGGCAAAACCGACTTGCCTTGCAGTTCTCGTGCGGCACGCTACAGTTGTTGCATCCCGTATCCCGCATCCCGCATTCCGCGTTCGCATTTGCAGGGAATTTTTAAACGTTAACCCGTTTAATCGGATTGAAGATAATCGCGCAATTTAAGTACAATCGACCGAAATTTGCCTATCGCATCGGTGACCGTTTATTTGCATGAGATGCAAGCTCGGCATAAAACGATTTCCCCGAGTTTTACCAAACGGCACGTGGCCCGCAGGCCACACGAGGCACTTCTTTTTCCGGAGCTGATGCAAGAGGGACGGACTATTATTCGGCCCTGCACAATACATCCGACGAGGCTTTCACTGGTTATCGGTAACGAGCTACCTTCGGCCCATCGACATCGGGAAATCGCTGGTGCGCCTCTTCCACGATGTCTTTTATCAGAGCTACTTTCGAGAGTTTCTTCGAGAGTTTGCTGATGGAATCGGCGGTCAATGAGCAAAATCAAAGTTTGGGTTTTACAGAAATAAAGAGTGGTTATTTACTTAAAGTTTATTTAGGTTAGTTTTCAGATACTACTTACAAATTATTGTTATATAGAATAGCAGAATATGTTAACATTAGATATATTGATACAGATACTCTTAGGACGAGTATATACAAATACTTACACAGATACGTGCGTGCGAACACGGAGAAAATGGAAGGGACACACGCGAGTTTGTAGCCAGCAGGAACACCGGAAATTCGTATCTATCCTCCGGGGTAACCCGAGAAATCCGAGGACCAACATCCATGTCCACCTTCTCTCTCTCTCTCTCTCTCTCTCTCTCTCTCTCTCTCTCTCTCTCTCTCTTTCGAGTAAACTCTATCCTCCTGTCGATGCAACTTCCGCCCCATTCTCTCAAGTTTCTTTTTTTATTCGCTCCTCTCCATTAACGTCTTTTCTTTTCCGCGCTCGCAAAACTTTCTCATTATCTCAGCGAAAATACGCAACTCTCTTTCTCGGATTGAGTACGATTCAATTGGTTTTTTTTTGTTGTTCGAATAAGGAAGTGATTCTGGGTATTGACCCCTATAGACTGGCAAATCCTGTTTATGCGGCATTGTCTGGTTATTTTTAATTTCCATTGCATTTCGAGTATGCTCTTACTTTCTTTATTGTATCTCTCTCTTTTTAGCTTATTGATTTATAGAATATTAAGTGAGATCATTCTATAGTTTCAAATATTCATTTGATACATTTGATTCATTTACTAGATTATTCTATTTTTGTGTGCATTTGCTTGAACATGGCTCTTGTAATTTTTATTTTTTGTTTTTTTCATTTTCGTATTTTTTAATTGTTCAATTTTTCATTTGTAACCATATTTTATTTATATTTCGTGGTTTATTTATTTTAGTCTAGCTGATGAAGACTCAGTGAAAAGTTGAAATTATGCCATTATGTTTTAAAATAAAGTTTATGTCTATTTGTATTTGACATATCTTAAGGAGGTTCTCGTGTTTGATGAAAAATAAGACAAGTCTATAATATACATGTAATGCAAAAGTTAATATCAATAATGTCTAGAAAAAAATTTCATTAACTTTTATCGTACCCCATTTTGAAGATATTTAATTCTAAATTTATAGAATATTTTACATTACAAGTTGAAGATATAACCTTATTCTGTAGTTATTCTCTTTTAAATTGAAACACTTGCATATAAGACAGCAATTTAAAAATCGTTATTAATCATAAAGTAAACACTTAAGTTTGTTCTCGTAAAGTTTCATTTAAACTGACCGTACAGTTTACAAGAAATTTATATTCTTCAATGAAAAAAGGTAGAATATATGTCAAATGGACGATGCGTATATGGTACATCAAATGAACATCTTACAACTTTTATTTTGTTATTTTGAAAATATTTAGTAACATATAAAATTAATAGTAATTATGTATAATGGCATAAGATATTGTTAGTAACCTTTTTATTCCATTATTTTAATTATTTTACATATTATTGTGAATAAACTGTCTATTGACTAGGAAATAGCGTGAGAACCTCCTTAATTGCTCATCGTGACTTTCTTTTTTTCATGTAACTTGCTTTAAATATTCAAAATTTGACAATTAATCATTGAAACATTACAAAGAAATTACAGATAGTATAATATTTTAACATATCGCTTCTATAATCTGTCTCAAAATGATTAAACGTCTTTTTTTGTTCTATAACGTTTACGAATTTTTATGTAAATACAAAAAGCAGATTATAATAATAATAAGAAACATTAGATACCTGTATAAAATGTAAGCATGATGTAATCGTCGAGACAGGAGTAATATATTAATATTTTAGTGACAATCATCACACTTTCAACTTATAGAATAAAGTAAACTTATAGAAAAAATACATAAATTAATAATAATAAGATTGAAAGACCGTTAATGTTAACTACAATGCTTTAAATTAAGAAGCGCCATAACGGTCAGAACGTTAAGATGTTGAACTATTGTAAATTCATTTAAATGAATTAATTTCAGAAATGATAATTGCGTGCCGATATGGTTGTCGGACTTTCAACGCAATCAAATCTGAAAATATTAATAATCCCCCCAAATTCCCCAACTTAAAAACTGTAATAAAACTTATTGCGAAAAATAATGCCTCGGCCGGGAGTCGAACCCGGATCTCTTGCATTCCGTGCGAGCGTCCTAAGCCTTTAGACTACCGAGACAACGGAATGCAAGAGATCCGGGTTCGACTCCCGGCCGAGGCATTATTTTTCGCAATAAGTTTATTACAGTTTTTAAGTTGGGAAATTTGGGGGGATTATATTTTCAGATTTGATTGCGTTGAAAGTCCGACAACCATATCGGCACGCAATTATCATTTCTGAAATTAATTCATTTAAATGAATTTACAATAGTTCAACATCTTAACGTTCTGACCGTTATGGCGCTTCTTAATTTAAAACATAAATTAATTATCTACAAAATCAAAGTAACTCGATTACTTTGATGCATTTTTCAATTATTTTTCTCGTAAATAAGTATGTTTTTTTTATATCTAGAACTACTTCATTTTTGCTGAATGTATGACTAATAATGAATGTGACATGGCGTTCGGCTAATAAGATCGGCTAATAGAATGCTTGCTTAATAGAATTGTGGGTAGTTAAAGCACGGACGGATGCAACGCGTCGTAGCAAATCGGACGCGATGGACGTTCCTTTGAAGTTTAATTCTCGGTGTAATTAGAGTCACGCCCGGCCATACAAAGTCGACCGTGCACGTCGTTACGACATTGTTCTCGCCGGCTGTAAATACGTGTCTCGCGATACCACGGCTAACGATTATACGATGGGATTCAAGTTATTCGTTGAATTTTCGACGCAGCGTTTTTCGCTGCTCGTCAACGTGACAAAGGGAGCGAGATATGTGAGAACGGGCGAGGCGGCATTCTGCTACCGGCTTTCGCGAATTGCATCGCGAAAGTTTTCACGAGAACTTTTGTTTCATTTGGGAACGAAATCCAGTTATTTCATTTTTGAACCTGGCGTCAAGGATTTTTGCTGAGTGCAACAAAACCCTTTGATATCTTTGTATTCGTACATGTCATTAACGAACATGCATTATTCTAAGGCTGATATTAATAATATTAATTGAAACAGTTTTCTGACATCTGAGCTGCGGCCCGCAGATTTTCACACGGATTCTCTTCTCTATTCTCTTCGCCAACGCAAATTATACTAGCTAGTTTGGCGCATATATTTTCCGCTTGTAACTGCTTTGTAAAATATTGCAGAGAGGAAATGGCTGCGGGCGTAACATACACACGATTCACAAGTCTACCGTGAATCCACAAGTTCGTGATTACTGTAAATTAGAACGATAATACAAGTCATAAAAAAAATTTACTTGCTTACTGCAACTCAATCTTTCTTTGCCCTTAGATTAAATTCCATGGAAGACAGCAATCTTATCGCGTAGATCACAGACGTCGATAATTTCATTTAAGAAGTCGTATACTTTTTAGTAAAATTAATTTTAAAAATCTACGGAGCATTTTAATAACTTATACCGGTATTTATGCTTTAATTTTTTCGTTACTATTTTAATAGTCTATATTGGATATTGTGATTTATTGAGAGGTATTCGATTTACACAGGGCATAACTGACTGCAAACTCAATCTTTTCTTATCATTAAATTAAATATTGCTGAAGATAGTGCAATTTTATTGTGACGAAAAATTATTGACATCGATAATCTCGCTTAAATATATATATAGATACGTATTATATAGATATTTTTTAAATTAAAAATTCACGAAGCATTTTAATGAAAATTTATATTGGCTTTTATTGTTTCGTTGCTGTTTTAATAGTCAATATTGGATATTGTGATTTATTTAATCTCACCTAAGTAGTCATATTGTAGATATTTTTATAATTGATATAAAAAATTCACGAAACATTTTAACGAAAACTTATACTGGTGTTTATGCTTTTTAATTGTTTATTATATTGAATATTTTGCTATTTGCTAAGAAGTATTTAATTTACACGAAACTTAGACTTATAACTTACCCATCTATCAGTGGCACGTCCTTTAGAATTCTGCGAGCTGCCGCGAGGCGATCTCCTGCGTGGGCCGCGAGCAAGATCCTCGTCAGTAGCTGACCAAGGACCATCACGCCCACCACCATCCTCATCCTCCTCCTCGCTGGACCCGCAGCGCGTCCTTACTAATGTCCTCATGCCATCACCATTAACCCACCGGCTCACCCGCAGCACTTCCTTCAACCGGGTTGCAGGATGGCCAGGATGTAATAGGATCGTCGATCCAACTCGTCTCGAGTTGCGTATCTAGTTAACTTCCACAAAAGGATTATCTAACATGACCATATTCTTAATGGCGACAGTTTAAAGACCATTGTTGTACGACAGTGATAAAGATTTATCTAAATTTTTCGAAAATTCTTCGAGGACTTTCTCAAACTCGTAGACTATTTTGTGAGATCTCAATAGCGAGTTCTCCTGGGATTTGGGAGGAATCCGGCAATGTTTTTTTACTGATAAGATCAGCCGGAATCACGCACACGATTTTATCACCACGTAGAAACACTCCGTCTCTTCTTTTGCTAGGATAACAGAGTTCAGGAATCAACGTTCACCTTTCTCTTCAACCGACTCTTCTTATCTTCGGCGCATTCGTCTTCACACATCCTTGAGCCCACCCTAATTTCTCACATCTAGTGGCCTCGAAGATCCACTTTTTCCACTGTCGCGATAGCTACTTTAGGCCCTTCCTCCTTTGGTTCTATCCAATCTTTCAGATTAACCTCCCGGTCTCATTGCCATACACTCCGTCCGACGCAGCTGCTCAGCGTTTCTTATTCCTCTCGTCTTCTGGTTTTTTGTCCTTTAAGTGGAATGCCCTCTTCGTGTGTGTTACTCGTCCTAGCACTTAATATCTCCGCGCCGCAAAGCCAACCGTCTTTAATGCGGACGCTGATTTTTGATCACAGTGTTGCGATGCATTTAAACCGATTTATCCAATTCCTGCCGTAGCTTGAAATTTGTTCGTTCACTTTCGGAATTAATCTTCTGAAACGTGCCTCGTTGAAGCGTGCCGTTTGTGCCAATGCCACTTGCTCGAATGTCTGCACGTTGATTCTTTGCCGGCATTTACCTAGTCGATCGAGAAATCAATTACTTGATGAGTTCCTCCTTGATAGAGCTATTCTTAATAGCAAGATGTACTTAGTGTGCTTTCCAACTCCACCCGTTACAAATTCTGCGGAGGCGAAGATGACTTTCGAAGCATCGAGTCGCCTCGGGGATTTGCTTCGATAGTTTGATCAGGTAGACAGGCTTTCAGTGGTTTTCCCTCGTTCTTGCGTCGTCTTTCTATCAACTCTTAAGGATTGAAGGCCTCCGAGTAGCGCCCTTATCGACTTCTTCACCGGCGCTCGAAAGATCTAAAGCCAGTCAGTAATCGAAGACACGTCACCCTTTCCGCGATCCTCGCCAGTGCAAAGTGCCGCTGGTTGAAACCACTTAAGCGAGGTTATCGATGTCGATGGTCTTTAATTTATGTCGGCACCAGTCCTTGGGTTCGACGCACTTTGATCGAACTATCCGCAACGGGTGTATTTAAAAGAATTGAATTCCAGTTAGCTCTGTTAATTAAGGCAACATCTCAAATGTCGAATCTTCTCACCGTCTTGTCTAGTACGCGCTATATTCGCAGCTTGTGCCACAGTTGAGAATTTCACAGAGCCGTTACCTTCTCGGGGGTGTCGTGCTACGGACGGTGGTCCCACAGGCGGTCCGCTCGTTACCGTCCTGAAGATTAATTAGACCGGCGAGACGGAGATGTCGTACTACCCGAGCGCGAAAACCTTTCCCTAGTTCCTTCTTTATTCCCGCGGTCGGGGATCAGTGTTCCGGCATGTTTTTTGATACGCGATCCATCTTCCGATATCCTCGCGACGGTTCTCTTTTTTCTCTCTT
This sequence comes from Mycetomoellerius zeteki, assembly GCF_001594055.1. Lineage (NCBI taxonomy): Eukaryota > Metazoa > Arthropoda > Insecta > Hymenoptera > Formicidae > Mycetomoellerius > Mycetomoellerius zeteki. The sequence continues at coordinate 98,856 of NW_017257500.1, forward strand.
TCTCTCCCTTTAGAGAATTAGCCCTTCCTCTTCTTCGTTGTTACTAAATCACTTGCATCGGCCACGTCGTTTCATAATCGTGCGGCAAATGTCACTGTCACACAACGCGGCCCGTAAATCCGTCGCGATTAATTCGGCACTCGATTAAGTTGCGCGATTAATTGCGCACTTGGAACGCGGCGGGCGGATCTCACGGCGCCACAGCCAACGGCTTCGACGTCACTAGGAAATGAATTGCTACTCGGTCCGGATATTTTCTAACTTCCGCTGACCTGTAAGAGGTAGATTTTTCTAACTCGTAGCTCGATTTGCGAAGAAATATCACGTGGAGGAATCTTCGACGAGGAATATAGGTCGGCGAATTGGTACGAGTTGAAATTTACGTGATAGTTCGATTTTAATTATCGCAAAAGTTTTAAAATGCACTATTAATGTCACTTTGATAAATTACATACTCGATCGAACTGCATTTTTAAATTTGTTTGCCATCGCGTCGCGCAGTAGCCATGAATGAACCGATAGTGGATCAAAAGAACGTAATTAAAAATTAATATCCACATTAACAATTGGCTTTTGTAACAATGATGCTACGTACCGAGAGAAATTAACGCCAGCTCAAAGTCCCGGGTAAAGCGAGTAGAATTTTCGGTCTCCCTCTAGTAATAATATGATTATCTCCTCCATTAATGTCTTACTCTCGTCAAAATTAATAGAGACCAGATTGGTTAGCATCGCGTCGGATTACGGAAAGGCGATCAAGTTGGTGCATAGCATCAGCTATAATTGATGACTATAATCCGTTCGTCACTGTTATTCCCGCGGGTATTTCCGTCGCAACATTTCGAGTTATCGTAACATCGAACGTTACGGTGATAATTCTCGCGTAATCATCTATAGCCATAATTTTTTTTTGACACGTAATCTCATTTTATGCGTCACATCGAACGATCGTAATCTTCTCATCGCGGTTGATAATTCGACAGCTTATAGAAGACAGGATAAACCGAGGGAAGGGGATGGCTTGCAACAACGAGGCCGTTAACGTCGATTGCGACTAATGAGTTAGCTTGTTCATAATTATCGGCAGACGCGCGGTCGCTCACGCCCGGTTAACGCCGTGATACATGGTATTTATCTACATGCCAATGATTAATTAATGCTAACGGCATTAGCGATCATGTCTTTTCAACAGTTGCGGCATATGCCGTATTGTGTATTAGGTGCTCTTTAACTATTCCGCCAATAATACCCATATCAAATTTTAACAGTAAAAATTTTTATTGCAAATGAGTGAAGAGAGTCATGTTCGATTAAAACGGATCTTGGTGTCTACAAGAAATATTTTGTGTCAACTTTTACAATTTCCAATTCAAGCAAATTATGCGTTGAGTATTTATTGATCTTGATACTTATTGTTAGACTGAAGCTGGAGTAGATACGTACTTTATAAATTAAATTGATAAGCAATTTAATATTACTGATGCTAATATAAGTATCTTAAAAATAATACAAATAATTTATTTATATAAAAATTTTTATATTTTTGTAAATAAATTTCGTTTCAAAAACTTTATCTTTCCAAAAGACAATTTTGCACAGATTTTATTCCGTTTTCACTTTTACATTTCTTGTGGAAATCTTATGAAACCTGTTAGGGGAAAGGAAAATTATGCATTAACAAAAGGCTTACCCTTCTGTTATGTTAATACGGAGGATTTTCGTCATATATTTCTTTCGTTTTATGAAGAAGATCTGAAACAATTATAATTTGCTGGGTACACGTTTTGAAACTAGAGGTAACGATCGGTGCGAAAATTTAACTTGATACAATCGTTCTCTATATTAATCACATATTGGATTGTTAATTAATTTTTAGCAATGTTTTTAATTTATAGAATTTTAATATATAAAAAAATACAACAGACAGATATACAATACCGTGAAAAGTTTGGAACAATTCTATATTTTATTTGCACAGCGGATATATTTATCTAGCATCTGCCACATTGTTTATCGAAGCATGTGTCTATTCGAACTTATAATGAAAAAACTTTTTCACGCACAGAGAAACGAAATTTCGTTTCCCATATCGAATGCAGGTCATCGCGGTGATTTGAACTTTTATTTCAATCGCCGTTCGAGCATATCTTTTTTTTTATAATAGGGCACGTTTGATGGCGTTAATTGACGCGAGGGAACTTCATCGACGTCGTAAGTTTAATATTCGAAGACGCGCGCGAACGACCCATATTTTAGCGTGACGTGGAAAAGTGACAAGTTAATTTAACGATCGGCAAGATGTACAGTCATCGCTGATAGCCGCAGACTTTTCCGTAAAAACGCGAATCGAGACGGATGCACCTGACAGCTGCGTTTCTCGGTAGACATTTCGAACGTTTCTTTCAACAGTGTATCGAATCGCCGCCAAGTTACTGGAATTGCTTTCGACGAAACTATGATAGATTTTTCTGTCAAACACGAATGGGGTGACTCTGTATAATTATTTCTATTCAGCGTTTGAACTATATAAAATCGTTGACATCTATTTATCTATTTAAAACGGCAAATTATCTTTTGAAACTGTGCTTCTTCTCACAATTTTATTTACCGCAACTGACTTGAAAATATTCCAATATTTTTTATGAAAATCGTTTTGTATGTAACGTTGCGACGAAGGGTGTGCGATTTAAATAAACGCGATGCTTCTCCGCGAGATCTTACCACGGACGTTTCTCTCCGCCCTTTCGTTCCTATAAAAATTCCGGTGCTCGTTCCGCAGGACGGTACACGTCTCATAAAAGTTTGGATGCGGATGCAGGACGCATCTGTTCCGCTCATAAAAAGTCACAGAAGTGAAGTTCCCGATATAAGATCCTCCACGCGATTTTCCTCGCAGGCCAACTACGAAACTTTTTACGAAGCTTTTCAATACTAGTTTTGCCCTTCACGAAAGCGAGATTGCGAGATCCTGTTTACGGGCGTGCGGATGAAACGACCGGCATGCTCCGGCAAGAAACCCGGAATGTCCTCGAAATTTCGTACGTGATCCTACTTCGATCTCTTCTCCGACGTGTGCAGTGGGATAGGTCGGCGCAATCACGACCCACATATACCGGAGGGGTGGTTCCGTCGGGTGGGTGCGTCGCGACGCGGACGACGGCGCAGATCGTGCCGTTGCTCGCGGTCCGGAGTTGAAGACCCGACTGCTGGAAACGCACGCAGGAACTCCGACACAGTCGAGGGCGCAGGCGCCTCCGCGTCTCTCTGCGATCTTCTCCCGTTACACGGAGGCTGCCCCGTCGCACCGCGTTGCACCGCGCAGCGACGTGCATCTCCGATGCCTTTTCGAAGTGTCGCTCGCTACACTGAACCAAAACTGTACATAAATACAATAAAATATTCATTGAATTATGAAAAAATAATGAAAATTGGTCCAATGAATTCTCATAATGATTTAGCTTATAAAACTATTACTAGAATGCATTGCAAGAACGAATATATAGTTGTATAAATGAATCCAGTTATTATATATCAATGAATTAACTACATTAAGTCGAACATTAAGTCGGTCATTGATTAACGATCATTCATTGGACCAAAAATGAACAAAATTTTTTTCAGTGTACTCTCTTCGACACCGCGTGTCACGGTCTTAGGCCGAGCACGCGCTACCTTCTTTCTCCGCTATCTTTGCTGAACCCCTGTACACAAAGGGTACATACGTGCGCTTCGACAACACATATGTCACAACGATTGTACACATGGTTTATCGAATCGAGTAGCTCCACGCGTGCTTAAACACGCGCTACCAGGGCGCCGGGTACAAGTTTTACTTTAGATACTTACGATACTATCATTTTTCGAACGACAGAATAACGCTGTATTTATTGTCATTGCATTCTCGCGTAACAGATCAGCAAATTTTGCAAGGATTATGTACATGGTTTGCTGAAATGATAATACCGCGTGTGCTCAAAGTAGCTACCCTGTTATTAAATATTAAAAGATCAAATTTAAACCAATTCTTTAATAACATTTTGTTATTTTTAACTTCCAAATATAAATTAAAGTGTACACTGAAGAAAAAAATGTAGTAAATTTTAATAAATATTAGCTTGAATAATATAGTTGAATATTTACTAGATGTGAACACATATTTATTTGATAAAAGCTCTATTAATTTGATTTAGCCATCGTTTTTTTAAAAATTTTACTTAATTTATTTTTATAATAAATATATTTATTTATTGTAGGTAAATGTTAAGAGTTAGTACTATCCAAACAAATATTTCTTAAAATTTAGTATATTTTTTCTCAATGTATTATTTTAATATGAAACACATATGTATTAAAAACAACCACATCTAATAAATTTACTATTTTAGTGGTTAAATCGCTCAGTTACAAAGTAAACAACATTTACATTAACGTATGCACTTAACAAGTAGTAAATTAAATTTGAGTCAGATTTAATACATTTCTTGAATTAAATTTGATTCTATCGTTTTAATTAAATTAACGACATATTAAATTTAGGAGCAGTTGCGACTTACAGGAATGATTAAAAATAACTTAAATTGGGTATAATTTAAGTTATTTTTAATCATTAAATTAGGGACATTATAAATTCAGCAGTGAACTCAAACAGAACAAAAAGTCAAAGTGACATCAAAATAGCTCCAAAAAGATTATTAAAAGTCACTTTTCTCTATCAATGACGATTCATTTTAATGTCACTTTGACGTTATCGTGACTTGTTGTTCTTGGATATCCCGCGTGTCCTAATTTCACTTCGGAGATTTATATCATCCTTCGGCAAAGCAACGCTTTATTTATTCATGGAATTTTTGTGAAATAAATTAGCGAATTTTCTTGCAGATTACTTGATATTGGTTGAAATTAAATTTCTTCCCTTCCAAGCGTGAACGCGTCAAACTTCCATCGTATGCATACAAGTTTTATAGCGTGCAGACTTGCTCGTTCGCGTAAAGTAGAGAAAAAAGAAGGTACTGCGTCGACCGCCCCTTACGTCCGGGTTACATCTAGTCTTCTTTCCTCGAAAAAACTGGCGAAAAACTGGCACTCCCGAAGATAGGTCTGTAACCTCGCAATTTTATATCGACCGTTCCTGCCGAACGGAGAACTTTTTATCTTGTGGTCCTGCACGGGATGGAGGCAAGGGTCTAATTAAACGTGCAGAAAAGCGAAGAGTGCATCCGTAACTTACAGACACGTTTTTACTTCGTTCCCTCATTCTATGAGGAAGCGCACGAATGCCTAACATTGCTAGAACTCTAGATGTACTAGGATAACGCAATCCTTTTATCTGATCCGGATGCCAATAACTTTCCTATTTTAATCGCTATTTTTGACTCGATAGTCTATCATCCAATAAGCAACTAATAAATAATAAATAAGCTTAATAAATAAACTAATAAATAAATAAGCATTCTAAAAAATATCGGTGAATTTAATACCTTTATTGTGGATTTAATACTCATGCGATGTCTATATAATTCTCACTGTGTTGGTGTTAATGTTAACATTATGTGGATTTCAAACCTCTAGCGTTTATATCAACACCATTATGGTGTGGATTTAAAATTCATGGTCTTAAATCTACTTCATTTTGGTGTTAATATTAACCACCAACACAGTGAGAATTATATAGACACTGCTATTTTTAGAGTGTATAATTTCCTACTCAACAATATAACCCTAATATAACATACGTGTGTTATATTACAGTTATAGGTTATAGGTATTGTTGAGTGAGAAATTACAATTAACATGTACGTTACATGTAACTTGATGTTTGCTGGGGGATAGTAATTCTTTAATATAATATGGTATTATTAGACCAAACATGGCTTTTGCGCTCTGGTACATTTAGAGCTTTAGATATCGCGAATGTGTTTGCCGGCTGTGCGAATTCAGTCTAAGTTTTCCCCTCGGACATCCAGCACCCCGGGAATTATTGCTCGGCAAGTTCTCCGCAAGGAAAGTTGTCAGGCCCTTGCGTCATTGTTATGTATCATACCAGCAACTTTATGTTGTATCTTACGTCGACTTCCGACGCATCGCGATATACTGTCGCGCCAATGGTCGTGCCACTTCCCTGGTGCACGGGATACGCGCGGTTTTATCTTTTATTCCGACAGAACGCGGACGCCCGTCTTCGACGTTTCGCATTCGTATCTTACTTTGTCTCAGCGTGTCGCCTTTTCGAACGACGTGAGATGAAGACCACTAAAGTTTTTCCAGTTCAGAATACGCTGGGTTCCCGTTTTGTAGCTATAAAACACTGCTATGTTACAAGATTTCAATACTTCTTTTTTGCCTTTTCTTCCGTCGTATTTCGCACTGCGATACCTACGTTAGAGACGGGATGATTGGCCTTGAGAATAAAATGTTCGCGAAAAAGAACAGAGAAACACGTGGTAGGGAAGTAGGAGGATTCTGCATTAATGTCTCCGTGGAGGAACAGCACGGACTACAATTTCGTAAATTACTTTACGCTGCTACTGCGAGCTTTTGTAGTATAGATAATAACGGAGCAAGGGAAATTTTTGCATTGTAGGAAAGAAAGAAAATATGTCGAGAAATAATTTCGCATATTTGTCTCTCTTTTTGCCCGAGAAGGAAAGACTAGACAGAATTACTGTTATATTTAAATAGCTTCATAGAGATACGAGAAAATGAAAGACTGCTAAATACTTTGACGCAGATATGAACGATTATTTAATAAAAATATTTTATTGATTTTTACGAAATTGCTGCCTCAAAGGAAGAAATCAAACATTATAGATTAGAATAAATCGAAATGAATCGAATCAGTTTTGTTTATTGATAAAAAAAATAATCAAAAGTTTTGTTATTAAGTTTTACTATAAATTCTTAATTTTTACAACTTGGTCATACAATAAAAATAATACATAAACGTGGTATTTCTTGCACAGCAAAAACATAAAAAAAGAGGAATTTATTCAATTCGAATTGCGGCGAAGCGGATCACCAGTTTACTAAACTGATTTAGCAAATTATATCCTGTAAAAATCATTACAACAATTTACAAAAGTTTTAATATACAATACTTTTTCGTTACAGTGATTTTATGTGATAGGCAAAATTTCTTCGTGTATTCGTGATCTCTGCGCTTGTATCATTGACTGGCACTGGATTACACACAATATAGAATTGTTGTTTATTATTTCCGGTGCAGAGGAAACGCGCGAAAATAACTAGCATGATTAAACAGTCTATTTGGAACACAAAATAACGATTGTTAATTAAGGTCCGGCTCCATCAATGTAAGATGTTTTTTTCTAATTCTAAGAATTAAGAAATGATAAACGGTAAATTAAACCAACATTAAAGTTAATCTTACGTTGGTTGAACCGGACTTAACCTGTCTCAAAACTTATATTGATCCGATTCGTCTCAGGCTACCTTATTGTGGTAATGTTACGTGAATCGGAGAGGGAAAGAAGAACTTTTTTAAATCTTAATCGAGATTTTGCGGATGACCGGCAGAAAATCCGTAAAACGAACCGAAGTGTTTGCAGAGGACGGATCTAATTTCGTGTGTATCACGATGATAAACAGATTCACTTCCTAAGAGATAGGAAGAGGGAAGATATATAGCTTGTCGGGACTCTATTTGGTCCGAGCTATCCCGCCATCTTTATCGAGTTATCCTTTCGTTAGCTCGGCCTAATCTCCCTCTTTGGTTGCCTCTCGCCACCTACTTGATCTCCTACCGACCGTTCTCATAACTTTGATTCCCGCCGTGCTTCTCCAGCTTCTCTTCACTCTCTCTCTCTCTCTCTCTCTCTCTCTCTCTCTTTCTCTGTCTTTCGGTAGCGTTGCGCCTCCCTCTCTTGCTGGCATATTCATCTCTCACTGACTCAATGCAAATTTCGAAAAGCCTTCGGCTCTGGTCATAAATCAGGTTAACGTTATCCAGGTTCACCCGTCGGCTAACTGGAGTCGCGTTCTATGTGCACGTCATATAGAACAGGCGCCCGTCATCACGATCTCATGCTGGCCTCTTTTCCACCTGAGTCCATCGCGATTGCGGTCATTGCGATTATGATAACGATAATCGGATGGAATAGTCGCCTACGGCGTTTTGATGTTCCGTCGTTGCGGTTGAAATTATTACTCATCTCGTCTCTCTTGATTATTATCAGCCCGATATTTCGGAAAAGTAGAAAAAGAAAAACATATAACGGATATACGTCCAAAGAACATGATTGTTCGCCCGAGGCATCGGGAAACCATTTATTGTAACAATACATGGAAAGAACAGTTTTGCTGAAGTATCTAGAGATTTTTAGTTATAAATAATTATATAAAACACTTAAAGTTGCTATTCTCTCTCTCTCCTAGAGTAATATTTGTTATAATTCATTATTTCTTGTCTCAAAATATGACACGAATTCAGCATCATATTTTTATCACAATGGTTTTTCCGTCCTATAAATGTTAATAAGTATCTCTTATAAAAGTAATAAAATGCACGGATTGAAAACTTGTACTTAATTTAGCATACTTCGGAAAGATTTACTGCTTTGATTATACCCTAATCTCGTTTTCTTTTTGTAATTTTCGATTCAATTTGGTGTCAGTCGGCAAACGTAATATTTAACGCACAAAGTCAAAACTGGTCTCGATCCAGAATAATTTTGTGGCGACACTCGATTATTGGGAAGAAATAGCGTGAGAAGTATAAATAAAGGACGCCAGAATATAATACAACTGGCAAGAGAAATTCCACCTGGTACGAGGTATCTCTAGCTGGCTTTCGATCGACGCTGCGTTTCGTGTGAGACTATATGCACAGCGGTGGGCGTTATCGGATTGAATTCAATTTTGGCGTAGAATAAAAGCGACGACGAATGTACGAATATTGGGTCATGGTAAGCGAGGGACTTGCATGCAAAGGGACACGAGTGATCAATTTTGCAAGAGCAATCGGTATTACGGAGTTTTTGACTTCTTTCATCAAAGAGTCCTTTGAATTGTCGATATTGAACTGCTATTTATTCTTTTTATATGAAGAACTTATGAAATCTATAATTTTATTTGAAAACCATAATAAAATATAAAAAACTAATCGAAATATTGAACATTGTATAATATAACTAACGAATATTAATTGAGATGCTCGGTGTGGCGGTATTCGTGTATCCATGAATCCGGAAAAATGAACGGAAAAATGAATGGCATAAGCTGTCTTCTTCCTTTCCTTGATAAATCTTCGTCTCTAAAGAGCAAGAATTTCGAAAAACTTATGCCGTTTAAACGTCATAAATTTTATTAGCCTGGTTAGGCATTTAAAAAGTTATAAAGTTATAGGCATTTAAAAAAGTTATAAAGTTTGTTTATCTTAAAATCTCCTTTTAAGTTGTGACAAATGTTGTGTCATGGCTTCCCGTTTAATTATATAGCAAGCTGTAGTTATATAATATATATATTATGGTAATAATTGTAGCAAGAAAACAGTATTTTCCAACATACTATCGAGACGTAAGGTACTATTATAAGCTGCCGTCCATTATGCTGGAATAACTGCTCGCGATAGCAGGCGACACTCGATTATTGGGAGAAATAGCGTGAGAAATATGAATAAAGCCGAGCATATATTGCACCACCTGTACGGTATTGTGCAGCGATTCGCATGGTACTACCGGCGTATCTTCGAGTATTCGATTGTAATTAGAATTTATTGCTATAGACCGGGAGGCACCAATACACAAAAGACGTTTTTGCATCGATCGCCAGTTGGGGCATGAAATCGTGCAATTTATTGTAAAAAAGTGTAAACGTATTAACGAATTTATTCGACTCAATAGTGAATTTTCTGTCTCTTTGATCACGTCATCGATAGACCATAACAATTTGTAACGACGGACTTTACTTTTTTTATTTTCACATCGATCAACGATATTGAAAATTATTCAATTTTTGTGTGAAAACCTCGTATTTTCACGCAACGTACGCGGGAATGGGAAAAGTGCCGCCTGCTCCCGTTGTTACTAAAATGTGCGGCGATGAATCGGACTCCCCGACGCAGATATTTTCACAGCTCATAATATACGACTACAGGCCGGGGCTATCTCTTCAAATTGCGTCCACGCCCAAAGTGGTGATCTCAATGTAATAACGACATCGGCCGGGCGTTACACGATACCTACCATTAGCCTCATCGACTGAATATCGATTGACCCGCCTCGTGCGCGGCTAGAAGAGAGTATTCGATGAATTCCAGGAGGAAAACGATAGAACGGTTGTAGATGAGAATACAAGGCGTCGACGATTTTTCATGTCGCTCCGCGCGTGAATTATTCATCGGTCGTGATAGGCATAAAAGTCGCGAGTCCGAGATGAAAATGTTTCGTGTGAATGTAAACCGAATGGTATTCTCAAATCATACACTTAAGATCGAGAGTTTTGCGATGCTGAAGAGGAGAAATTCGTTTCGCGTCATTGATCTTGTATAGGTATATCATGTGGTATGATATTTTTTAATGGATATTCGTGATAATGTGGCAATACCATAACTGACGGTTCATGTTGTAGCAAAGAAGAATTTTGTATATTCTTTTCTGTTTTGGCCTTTTATCGAAGCGTAAAGAATAAAGATTGATATCCTTTCGGAGCTGCGGTGTCGAGAGAGTGAACTAGTCAAAAGAATTATGTAGATCGATCATATAGAATGTAGATTACATCAATAATCGAATATTGCAATAAATTAATAGCTGAAATGATATAGGGTGCGGCATCTAAAACAAATCACCGGAATATGTCGCAAATTGAACTTGATAAACAAAAATGTTTTGGATAAAAGTTGCGTATTTGCAGGGGGTTGAATAATGGTAAAATTAATTTTCGATAAAAATTAATTTTTCAAGATTATAAGAAGATTATCGTCATTTTTTAAATGAAATTATATAATTTTTTTTATATAATATGATTCCTTTAATTATTTTGCATACAAAAGTATTGAGGTAGAAATATAAAAAATTAATAGATTATGAGATATTCCTTTAATTATTTTGCATACAAAAGTATTGAGGTAGAAATATAAAAAATTAATAGATTATGAGATATTTTATTCTTTATTTTAGCACATTTTGACATGAAATATAAATTATTTCGTAAACTATTAATTTTTTGATAACTGAATTTTAATACTTTTATGCACAGAATGAAATAAATAAATTGATGTAAAGAAAATATATAGCTGTTTTTCAAAAAAGATATGTAGTTGCAATATAATTTTTTAAAAAGCAACTATTTTTTTTTACTCCAATTGATTTATTTATTAATTTTTATCGCGTATGTTTATATAAAATTTTGAAATCAATCGACTGATCTATAGAAATTGAAGATTTTCTGTAAACAATTTATTATCACCAAGATTTTACAAATTATCATTACTGTACGGAAAAGATAATTATACTGAAAGATCTAACATTTTACTGGATATAAATTTTGTTGGAAATTTGTACTGATTATTAGGATATCAAAATTTTTTGCAGCATTGTTTACCATTTTTGAGTTTGTATTAAAAGATTAATTTCAAATGATAGGCAAATGAAAATGAACTACGCAGTTAAAGATGCACTATAAACCTACATATGTATATTCTAAAATGTTACCGTATACACAATAATATTCGGACGTTTCGACTGTCTTTTTAGTTTTTATATTTATAATATAACTTATAATTATTTATAATATAATATAATAATATAATTTATATTATAATTATTTTAACGATTAAATCCAATAAAATTATTTTAAAATCTGTATCCAGCAAAATTTTAGATCTTTCAGCAAAATCTTTCCGTGTGTCTGCTGCTTTGGTCCCGCGTGATTTTATATCACCGTTTTATCACTCGGAGTCTCGGGATATCCATTAAAAAAGTCGTTTGCTCCGGCGCGATTCATCTATCTGTAGAAACCGCCGCGAGACGAAAAGCAAAAGGGTGCGACGGCGTTTATTTCTTCCCGTACAGGCGCAAACCTCCGTACAGACGGGACAAACCATTGCAGGTGGCAAATTGCGTCGCTGCGGAGTCGACGTGTCGCACCTATGAGAAATTACCCGGTGGCATGCGGTGCGGTTCTCAAGCACCTGTCTAACGACGCATTTCCATATACACGCGTGGCCTGGCCATACATACGTAGCTCTCTTGTGCATAACTCCGTGCCCATGTACACAAGTCGATGCTTGCTTCCGTAACGTGCTCGTGACAGCTCCGTGGAGCCCGAAACAAGATCCTTCTTGAGTTTAACGGCTTAAGTGCTCCTTGTCGCGCGCTTGTGAATGCACCTTTACCTGCTCCAGGAAGCAGGAACGGTCGGTGGTAAATGGGAGTTGAGGGCAAAGGAGAGCCGGGACGAGAATGGAACCGTCTGCGATTCGGAGGTCTACTACGATCGATTATCGATAAATGCCTCATGGAATGCTCCCGATGGTCTGATTGTTAGACGCGGCCTCTTCAGCGCCGATTAACGGCCTGGTGCTGTCGTAACCATCTTCGGCGCGAAGATAGATGCATCTTGGAAATCGTAATAAATGGCGCCGCGAGTTTTCTCTTTCTCTCTTAGTATTTATTTTTTTGGTAACCGTTGCGCAATCAGGTTAATAAAAGTACAAGCCTCGTTACGTTCATTGCTGCAAATGATTCCTTTATTACCTCAAGTGGCCCTACACTTTTAAGTGATCAACTTAAAGCAAGAATTTGAGTTACATCCAATATTGAGTATGCACTACGGATAAGTATGCACTTTAAACATGTTTATCTTTTTGCCAAATTGAAAATTCTATCAATTCGTCAGAGTTAATCGAAAGCCTATTTCATAATCTTTGTAGGATTTATATCGGGCAAACATTACAATACAATTTACGGGTGTACGCGATCAATTATCGATAAATCGTTTGTGAGTCGCGTTCCTAGTGTTCCCGATCGTTGTGTGGATTCCCTTTAGCTTCAGAGAGTGTTAGCTAGCCGGATGGTGCTGACATTTCACATGGCAACCGACTGAATTCTTTCCAGTCACTTAGCACGACGGGTAAGAAAAATAGACTGGTGCGACGATTTATAGATTTTCTTTACGTCGCGAAAAATTTCACTTCTCCCAGTTTACGCCGCTAACAGCAGTCTCTACTTATCGCCGATCAACTTTGCTATTTGATTATTTGAAAACAATTGCGAGATTATATTATGTAAAAGGAAGAGTGTAATGATTCAGAATACATTTTAGTATACAGAAAGAAAAAATAATTTTCGAAAAATTGACTCACGGACGGGACAGTTTTGCTCAAGAATCTAAAAATTTAGCTAGATACAGATCTGACAATAATTTGTTGGACCATCAGAATAATTAGGTAGAACACTCAAACTAGTTGCTAGAATGTCAAAACTTTTTGTAACATTGCTTATCGTGCTTGAGATTCCTACGTAATTATTTTGATAATATAATATTTATATATACATTTTTTCGGATCTGAATTCAAATTTTTAGATACTTCAGCAAAATCGTTCTGCAGGATCTCTTTATGTATCAAGAAACATTTAAAACTTCTATCAACAAGAAAGAAGTAATTAATGAAACATGTTTGGCTAGAGGATGTCAGTGAGCGTTTCCTTCAAAGTTAGTTATACTCTACAGAGAGACATACATGCAAATGCGCTTTGGGAAAAACACTATTATTTGTTACAATCTGATCCAGTGCAACAACAAGAATCTTCTTTTTTTTCTCAACTATACGAATTCGCTAATGGTTGAAAGGAAATGCCCATTCTTTATTTTCCTAAAGTTGCTCTTCACCTTTCCTGTTGTTCCAACTTTGACCCAGATAGTCAACGTCGCTGGCGAACAAGTTCTACGAGCGAGTAGAAATTGTTCCTAATTGTTAAATGCTGTTTCCCACGATCTTTTACATTCTTCTCGTTATCATCTTTAAATTGCACCGCGCAGATAAGGCTATTTCCTTGGCTCAAAAGTCGAAAAATGGCCTTAAAATTCACGGGACAAGGTAATATTCATTAAGGCAAGATAATTTTTGTCTAGATTAGCGCAGTTGTAAGAATTGCACACGCTCCATCTTTGTGATCTTTCATGAAATTTTCTCTTTCGAGCAGTTTTCATGTGTGAGTGTGTATACACTTTTAGATATTAAAGGAGCAATGGTAGTAATCCCTTGAATGAAATAAGATTTTGTTATTTTTAACTTCCATGTGTCAAAATATATACATTGTAAAAAATAAAATGTTAATTTTAACTTAAAGACGTGATGAACTTTCTGAGACATGCAAAAATGTTAAAATTATAACACAAAAATGTTAATTTTAATATTTTTGGACGTCTCAGAATGTTAACTAGATATATATTACGTCTTTAAGTTAAAATTAACATTTTATTTTTTACAATGTATCAATCAGTTTCTGTAGTCGAATTGCTTAGTTTTGAAATAAACAACATCCATATTAAAATAAGCACCGTCTGTATTAGTATGCACTTAGTAAATAAACTAAATTTTACATTTCTTGACTAAAATTGTTTAACTCCATTGTGTTAGTTGAATTAATGACATATTGAGTAGAAATAGTGGCGTCTCGTAGAAATGATTAAAAATAACTCAAAGTTGGGTATGCTTCGATATTATGATTTTAACAGTGTGTATGTAAAAGTAAGTTTATGTATGTAAAATGATCTGCATCGGATCCTCGATCCTTAATCAAATCGACTCTGATAGGATATCAGCTCTTGCATCGTAACTGCATAATGATATCGTGGTATCACCACGTGAGACGGTAGATCTATTTGTCAGATTCGACGTGTCGTGAGTTATGATCGCTTCCTTCTCCCCTTTTGCCCATAGCAGCCACAATTCATCCACTTCCCATATCCGTGAGCCTCCTTTCTCCGGGCCTTTACCGATTCTTCTCGCAGCTTTATCTCTTTATCTCCACGGTGTTCTCGTTTCCTTTCGAAGAAACGAGAACAAAAGATAGAAATAGCATTCGGCGCTGGACCAAGTGTGCGCCGGCCAATGCATGCTGATAAACCCGTCGGACGAATTTAAATCCCATGATGGCATCCGCGGTAGCTTCTTCCCTCCGGATCCGTGCTCCTCGATCCCGGATCCTTCGCATTGCAACAATTCCTTCAGCCGCCGCGCTACGGCTTAAATGTATCACGCCGGACGATTTATTAACCCATTTCACGAGCAGACACTGCGAACTTCGAGGATTTCGTCGAGATAGATACCGATAACTTTCCACGTTGGAACGAACCCCCGCCGTCTTCGTGCTCTGACAGTGCTTTCGTGATTGCGATGGCGGCCATTTTCCCAGCGAGAATATTTGCGATCTGATGAATCGCCCGCGGTACCTCGACACAGAGAACACGAACATAAATAATATTTTCGTTGTGTTACCTCGTGAACCATTTTATTGAAATTGCAGACAATGCAATAAATTTCTGATAGCGGGCGTTGTGAATAGATTTTTAGTTTGTAACCATCTCGCTTCTTTTGTGAATTGGCAATTTACAATTTTATTTCGAAAATTTATTTAGCATCATAAGACTGACAGAAATATTAATATCCATTGCTTTTGTTGATTACAGCCCTCATTAGCAGAGCTTGCATCAATGAATGAATAAAAGACTTGACTCGTTAAAATAAAAGCGTATTTAAATAATAGCCGGCTGAAAGTACTGCCGAGGAAGTAGCCTAGCATAATTAATGTTACTGAAACATAAAGTCCATCCTTATTAACAATTATTATCGAAACTTGTGAATACGCATTCACAAGTTCCATTTGTGTATTAAAATTATCTCTTTTCTACTTTCTTAAGACCTCATCTCTTTACTGTACTAATAATGTAAAAAGTTTTTACATTAGCGAATCGTTTCTAGCTGGGAGGGGGGAGGGAATATGATCAGCGCGAAAAATCTTGGTTATAAAATAGTTTGTAAAATTAAATTATACAAGTCTCGAGTTAGTAAAAATAGCTGAGTTAGTAAAAATAAATTACAAGTTTAAGGTTACAGCAACAAATTTATTGAAGAAATTTATTAAATAAGAATATAATGTTCCGTGATATTTTTTATAGGAAAGGTAAACAATCCTACATACAGAAAAATACTTACTGTACACAAGTATTACTTGTTTCAAGTATTTTAAAAGTTTATACATCCGTAAATTTATCATAAGTTTATCACAAGCATCAAATTTAGTCAAAATGTATTCTGAATAGCAAGTTTATAACTTCGATAAAAATTATTACATTAAAATAAATTCGATTTATATAAAATTGCTTCTTCGATCAATTTATAATATTATTCTTCAAAAGAAAATAAATTCTTATTTTGAATAAGAATAATAATGAGTATTTCTAAAACTTGTAATAAGTATATTTTAAGATTATTATCACGAAAATATTTTTCATTAAAGATAATTGTTACTTAAAAGCAAGAAAATAAATTGAGTAATCACTTTTCTTAACAACAGAATGATATTTTTCTGTCTGTAGTAGAAAAACGTCGAAAGAACTTTGCGATCTGCACAGATAGCATAATGGAAGTAATTCTCAGTTTGCGTGCAGGTGTAAATTGGGCACGATCTCGGTGTTGTAAACTAACCACGGAGTTTCGTATAATTTTATTACTTACGCGTTATATCGCTAAACCGTAGTTGCATTATATTAACAGGTTTATCGAAAGAGGAGAGAGATAGTTAGTTCGCTTAGCATTAGAAAATTAATATTTGCAATCAAGTTACAGATGTCATCCACAAACAGATTGATCGGGTGTGTTTCTCGCAACTTTTTAAGAAAGCTCTTAGTATCTATTATCGCACTGAGAATAAACAATAGCACTTACTCCTCTATTATCTAGGGGCATACTTTATACAGACGTGCTTGCACAGTTAGTTTCCTTATCTCGCAGCGCGACTGCAGAACAATTGCATCGGCAACGATGTGACCAACGTTCCAACTCGCGAAAACACGTAGTCTTCCGCTTTCCTATCGTATTGTTGCATTCAGTTCCTTCGCTGTTTTCCTTGCGCGACGACGGGATAATTCGCTAATGGAGGGACAACTCGCAATTACTCCGGCGTTGTTCTTATCGCCTTTTGCAGCGACACTTTCTTGAAGTACCTATTGTTATTCCCCATCCTGGCGACATATTTTGCGCGCCACTCGAAAACAACTTTATATCGGGAACCGTCGTCGCTTAATTGTATTAATTAATTAACTACCGGGAACTACCGGTGAGACCGACTTACAGGCACATTACGGTAACAAGTTTGCGGTTGTGGAAAGACGGAAGTTGCTCTAGGTCAAAGTTGAACACGATAGGGACGTCGAGGCAAGCCATTCAATCCGCAAACAGGATTTATCTTCTCCCGCTCACTCGTCTTGCGTATCCCCATTTTGTCTCTCACACCTCTCTTTGTCTTTCTCTTGATTTTCACGTCCAACAAAGAGACAATTTCCTGATGGGCAAGCATTCTGAAACATTTTATTGGCCTCTCGCTTAAAACTTTAAAATAACTCCTAAGTAATTTAGTTAAAAATATAACATTTAGATTCGAAATTTTCGTAAAGGATCTACTCCAAAGGTATAAAAAAGTGTCGATTTTTATAATTTAGCTTATTATTATTATTATTAATATTAATATTAATATTTTTGTATCTGTAGTCATGAAGCTAGGAAGGATCAAAGGCGTAACATTTAGATTCAAAATTACGCAGAGCGGTGAAGGAAGATGGAACTAGTAATTTGATTTGCAAACACAATTTATTTTCTTTTGTTCTCCTACCACGTCGGTCTGTCGCTTCTCTTAGCCTTGAATCTTCTTGCCCTTTGATTCACTTATGACACTAAAAGACGATTTACTAATGGACAGACATCTGCGGAACGACTTTTACTTTGCTATCTTCTTCAACGTATGTCCGCATTATTGCTCCCTTTTATTGCACGCTTTTATTTAAAAAAAAATTTTATTCTTATTCTTATTCTGTCCGTACTATATGCAGTGTCATATACCAATTATGACAATGCTCGCAAATATCTCTCGACTTAATCAGTTTTTTTTCAGAATTTATCGCGTTATCAGAGACGGATATATCTGTCCTTTTAATCTTAAAGCATGGCAACACCTTTATAGCGAAGCGCACCGTGAACGATATAGAGGCGTCAATTCAATCCACAAACGGGATTTATCGTCTCATCTCCTTTCTGCTTCTCATCCCCGCCATAGATCTCTCGTCTGCCTCGATTTTCTTATCGTGCGGAAAGATTCGACGGGGAGTTGCTCTCCGAAGATTTCTAAAGTGCTTTCTTTTTTTTCTTCTTTCGGATCTTCCGGAAATGACGCTTATCCAGAGTCACCATTGTTCGATTTGTATCGTTCCCCGATTCTACTGCACTCTCGAAAAGTTTCGATCAATATAGTAAATTGAAAGTCGGGCTTATAGCGCCCAATGTTGACAATGTTGTCAAACGAGTTACAACGTCGTGGAAGACGGCATTAACGGATTACGCGCGCTCACGCCTAAAGCTAAATCGATTCTCTCTGAATAATCGATTCATTACCTACCTAGCACGCGAGATAGGTGCATCGCTTGCGGCGTATCGAAGGATCCTTCCCAATGTACACACGTCCTAACCCTCGGCTTCTAAGAAATTACTTTCATGAATCGCAGTTTGCCCGGGAGAAATTAGTACCGTCTGTAAATTATTCTTAAGTCAAAGAATTACGACCACGATCCTCGCTACCTAAAGGAATTACATTGGAAATTAACTTTCGAATCGTCTTTTAAATTGGATTTATATATTTGCGTAGAGTTTTCTGCTAGAGTACGATTAAACTTTCCCAATATTGACGTGTTGATACAGTCACTTGATACTGTCGCGTTAATACTGTCATTTCAATTAACGCAATTAACATGTTAACACTTTAATCCATCCTTTTTTTCCATCGTTTGTTTATATCCTCACGAATAAAATTTCTTGCAGCGGCATAAAAATACGTTCTTTGCTATAAACCTTAAATATTGTCTCTCTTCCGTGGAAAAACGAGCCGTCGTTTACCTCGGCATTATACCAAGAGGCCAGGGTGGTGGAAAAATGAAAGGATCGTAAAGTGGTGAAAACTTTATATTTCAAAGGTGTCAACAACGCTCGAGTAATGTCTGACTAACGAGAAACAACGTTTAACGGGATACCTGTACCACGATCGAGCTGTAATCGTTTTCTTGAACGACGCCATCGTCGAGAAAATACAAAGCGGGTAATGTAGAACAGCATTGAGTTGGATAGTTTCCTATACGACAGGGTTAAATAATATACAGTTTTAATGTAAACGTGACTTTTTCGTTGACTATACGCGACATTTCGTTTAAAAGCAGCGCAAATTACATTTTTTTAAATATCGCATTTGTAAAATGCTAACAAAAAATTAATCTGACATATCTATTTAGCCTGAAAATGAATGAGTACCATATTTCGTATAACAAATTAAAAAAGCCGGTGAGGCATTTAAAAGATTACAAATTTAATGTAACATTTAATGTGATTTACTTATATTCAAATGTTCTTTCATTTCTCGTTCTTTCTAATTAATTTTTAATTCATAAAATATGGTAGTCATTTTTATTAATAAATAATAAATATATGAAATAAAAAATTCTCTTAGAATTTATAAAGTGGTTTAAAAGAAAGCCATTATTCAACTTATTTCAATATACCTTCAATAATTGGAAAATCAAAAGAAATTATTACGATGCATAATAAAGTGATTTTGGTTACAAGATTGCCCTTTCAAATAGAACGTAGCAGAAAATTTAAAGCTTCCAAATTAAAATACATGAAATCTTTTATTCTGCGCCACTACTAACTGCTTTCTTTTTAATTTTGCTGATATATATTGTTTATAAGTAATTGATTTTATACGTTTTGTTTCTAAGCAACTCTGTCGTATTATGCTATAATTCATATGTTAAACTTGCTCAACCTCCGTGTGCTCTATGGATTCTCTCACTTTCGGTGATTTCGTGATCTTTAGAACGTCTTTTAAAGGCGGTGTCACCGAAACCGCTGCGCTTTCTTCTGAGAGTATGAATTCTTCATGAACAAGCGGGGATTCGAAATGATGGCCGAAACTTTTATAATCCCCGTGATCGTGATTTTCGAACACATGGTGGTGATGGTCTTCATGATGCTTATGATGATGATCATGTCCATGCTTATGGTGGTGATCCTCGTGATGTTTATGACCTTCGTGATGCTTGTGATGATGTTTATGGTCATGTCCCGCGTGATGCTTATGATCCTCATGGTGATGATGATGCTCGTGATGATCGTGATGATGTTTATGGTCGTGGCCGTGTTTATGATCTTCTTTATGATGATGACCATGCTTGTGAGATTCATGATGATGATGCTTATGATCTTGATGATGATGATGATGATGATCTTCATGATGACCATGATGATGGTCCTCTTTGTGACCGTGTTTATGTTCATGTTTGTGATGATGGTCTTCATGATGATGATGCTTGTGATCCTCGTGATGTCCATGTTTATGGTCATGTCCGTGTTTGTGATGATGATCCTCATGATGGCCGTGATGATGTTCTTCGTGATGGTCGTGCTTGTGCTCATGTCCGTGGTGATGCTTATGTTCCTCCTTGTGCTCGTGCTTATGATGCTCTTTGTGATCGTGTCCATGATGATGATGATGTTTCTCAGTTTCCTTATGACTGTGATGATGATGATGCTCATTAACATGGTGATGGTCGTGGTGATGATGGTGCTCGTTATGATGATGATGTTTATGATGATGATGATGTTCAGAGTGGTGTTTATGTTCTTCGTGATGTTCATGCTTTGAATGGTGATGATGTCCGTGATGATGCTTATGCTCTCCATGATGTTTATGCTCATGCCCATGCCTATGACCGTGTTTGTGGTGATGTCCATGCTTATGTTCATGACCATGATGATGCTCATGGTGATGATCGTGATCTTGATGATGTTTATGATCTTCGTAATGTTTATGTTCTTCATGATGATCATGCTCGTGCTTATGCTCATGACCGTGATGATGCTTGTGCTCGTGATGATGGCCGTGCTTAGCATGGTGGTCATGATGCGAATGATGACCGTGATGATGATCATGATGATGTCCGTGATAATGTCCGTGTTTATGGTGGAAGGAATGGGATTTATGATGGAATGACCTGTCGAAATCGTAAATTCTACGTTGTGATTCAGGGATCGGTGGGGTTACGATTGTGACATGACTAAGTGGTGACGATGTCTCGGTTATTCGCGTGATAATCTGCTTCGGTTGCGGAGTGATTCGTGGAACGATACTGGCGAGACTCGCGCCAAAAGTCGTCTCGAGAAGCGGAAGTGGAGTTTGACCATTTAGCAGTAACAATGGCTCTGGGAAGGTTAGCCCGAGATCGGCCAACTGTCGTTTCTTCTGATTTCTTTCGACTGGCGCGATAATGCCCGGTAGATTCTTGGGCACGAACGGTCGAGGCGGCTGCAATTGTCCCAGAAGCTTGATGGAGCCAACCAGTTCTTGTTTGGTCGCCGACACCTGCGGTCGAACCTCATCTCGTGTTTTAGGTTCCTGGCCAGTCGCTGCTGCCAGCAACAGACCGACGACCGGAAACCACGCCTAGGATGACAGACGAGCTCGGTAAATGGAGCCTGTTCGTGGAACGGCGATGTCTTTTGGATTGTTAATCTAATAGCAACTTATCATTATTGCCGAATTTTGATTAGTCATACACGGAAAGATATAACGTTGTGTCAGCAACATTAGTCAGCAGCATTCTAATTGAAAAATAATCTTGTTTCAATAACGATATTACTAAAACAAATAACATTTTATTAGACTAAGAACATAACAGTATTTGTTTCACTAATATTGTCATCAAATTATTTTTAATTAGATTGCTGTCGGCTAATGCTGTTGATATAATTATTTTTCCGTATAATAATTATAATACTTATATGAGAATATGACATCTTGGATATAAATATTTATTTTTATAATTTTAATTTTACTATAAGGGAAAACATTTAACAGTAACTAAATTATGTTTATATAATACATTCAATTGTTTTTGCAAAATAATTTCTCTGCTTTGTAAATAACAAAAATATTTGTTTATACCAACTAAATAATTTAGTTTGCATCAAATTACAGTTGTGTTCAGTACATTTTAATAAAAAATTTTTATTCGATATATTTTAACCAAATTTTTGTTGTTTTACAGCAAAATTTTGGTTTATAGAACAAAA
>NW_017257500.1:121257-127968 GCF_001594055.1 Mycetomoellerius zeteki
TTCAGCAGAGTCCATTGCTTATTATCTAATCATATTCTAAACAGAGAGATAGTCGTTTCAAAGAAACGATCCGATAATAGGTTTAGCTTTCAATAGATATAAATCGTGCAATATCAAGCATTCACTTTTATCGCACACATGTGTACACGTGCACGCTCGAGCGGAAGAGCCTGAGATAATATCCAGTAAATCGTCGGAGAATCGTTTTATCGCGTTTCGGCCTTCTTGCCGCGGATTCCCTGTAGGAAGAAAGGGAGAGAAATCGTTCGACTAACGAGAACCGAAATCACATCTCGAGCCGTTAGGAAAATCAGCGTGGTCAGCTGGCGGTATGTTTGCCGCAAGAAATCAATTAATCACGCTCGAATATAATCGCGCCGGTGATTTATTCGAATTTTGCGGTAGAACCGACGCGTGTAGGAATTGGGAATCAGCCGAAGACGATTAAATTACATTCTCAGAAATCCGCTTTTGCGATTCACTCGTGGCACGGGATCGAATTCGATCGAAATTGACGAAATTAGATTGAATCTATGATGTAATTTTGCGCTTATCTTCTCCGGCTTTATTTATCATTTTTCAAACGGGGTTTCTTACTTATATGCTATAGTTAAACCACTTCGATTTTATTTATTATTACTGATCTGAGATGAAAACTGGCTACAATAGGAAAATTAAATTACCATGGTATGTGTATTTTCTTCATTTGTTTTGCGCTCGGAAACTTATATTATTTTATTACCTGCATTATATTATTTTTTTTCATGTGAGTGAATTTTGTTTACTGCAAATTCTATTTTTAGAGTTTATCAAATTAATTACGCGATTTAAAATTTCGAAAATACGAGATTGTTAGAAATAAATCTGCGATCATCATATTTTAAATTTAATCGAGTCAAATGCAAATATAAATTTAAAAATACCCAGTAAATCGTATTCTCTCAAGTCTAATGTAAACTCTAGAACGGATAATATCGCGAAATGTGTCAATTGCAATCGAGACCCACGCTGAATGATATGAAAGAGCTTTCAGAACGATTACTCAATGCTTTCGATCGACTCGGGGACAATTAAACGCTTATATCCAATTGGAATAGAAAGATTTCTGTCGAGGGAACTTCCAGAAGTGGGAATCTCGGTTTCCCTCTCCATCGTTCCTTCCGCAATATCTCATTCCATGGCATCGCGACACCGTCTCCGCTGCCGCTAATTTCCTCGTTCCGCAGTAGTTGCAAGCTGGCGATTGACGTCCGCGAGAAGCGCTGATATATTCTTCTTGAAATGCAAATACTTCGGCGCTTAATAACTCGGGATTTAATCAGCGACAAAGCAATTTATACAAAAGATTCCGAGATGCTGACGATGCCCGACGTCGACTGGACGACGCGGTCGGCGTCGGGGATCAGAAACGGCGAGACGTGTTTTGCACGGGGAGGGACAGTCCGGGACAAAAAGACGAAATGTCTTTCTCTATTACGAACTTCAGCCACGTTTTTAATCGAATTAACGCGATACGAAGGGACGCGATCGAGCTTCGCGAAACGTGAAAATTTCCAGGCGCATATCAATTAATCGCAAATGTTTCATTTAGTCGCGCCGACGCTGAACATTCTAATGACTTTTTATCTGTGACATTATACGTCAACTGTCCGCAAACTTGCGTCGGATAATTTAATCTAAAATCCAGACGAATGTCAACGATAAATTTAGAGCTTTGTATCACATAGTAGGCCATTATCCATAATGGTATTAAAAGCCTGAGTTAAAACGAGTGTATTTATCAGAATAATGGAAAAGGTGAATGCGTGAGGGGAAGCAGATCTTTATCTTTAAATGTGAATTATTCTCGTCGATGAGTTCTTATTCGACGCTGTGTATTATGTACACAGTACTTTAGAAACGATTACGAACTTTGCGCACTTCATTCACTTGGCCTCTTCAGCTACTTCACCGACTAAAGAGAAACGGTTCCGAGGCAACTGCGAGGAACTTACCCACGTAACCATGTCGGCGTTATCTCTCGGTAGGTGCAGCTAGCGAACAACTGGATGCCAAAACTGAGTGACTATGTACTTTTATAGAGAACACCTAACTCACAGTACTTTCTTCCGTGCTTAGCACCAATGTCGTTTACGACGGGGCCTAATGTTTTAATTGTCGTCATAATGTCCGTCGGACCGCGACCGGTTCCGATTGCTACTGCAATCGTTGAATTCATGCCTAATGAGTGTTCCTCTTTTCTAAATTTACTTCCGCTACGTTACACTGCTAAATATTAAAGGATTAAATTTATACCAATTCCATTAAGTTAAATAACATTTTGTTATTTTTAACTTCCAAGTATGTCAAAATGTATTATTAATTGAAACTTCGTGAGAACATGTGATTAATTACAAAAATAACCACATCTAACCGACCTATTTCTGTAATTGAATTGTTTAATTTTAAAGTAAACATTGTTCATATTAACATGTTCCATGCTGTGTCAATTTTAAATGATTTGATCGTAACGTCGTGTGAATCATCGGTGACCCACTGTATTTTTGTTTGCGTTTGTTATATTTGTTAAAGAATATGTATTTCGTAATAGTTAAAAAATTGTAAAAATTATTATTATAAAGAAGAAGTCTTAATGTAAAATATTGCATCACATATTATAATTATGTGTATTTCGCATGATATTAAGAATTATTTTATAATTATATTTCTTTTTATAGCTAAAATATTAAACGGTCTAAACTGAAAGTTCAGCGTTGGTCACCGATTCTATGCGGCATGGAACGTAGTTAACGTATTCACTTAGTAAATAATAAACTAAAGGGGAATGTTAAAAGAGAGTTGATTTTTACCCAAAAAGGTGTAAGTAAAAGAAATAATGTTTTTTGTAAATTTTTATTTTCTGGAATTAGTTTTATTGTATTTAGGAGAGCAAAATCTACAAAAAAAAACACTATTTTTTTACTTACATCTTTTTGAACAAAGAAATGACCTTTTTTCAACATTCACTTTAGAATCAAATTAATACATATCTTAAATTAAATTCTTTAATTCCTTCGTTTTAGTTAAATTAACGACATATTGAATAGGAACAGTAGCGACCTACAGGAATAATTAGAAATAATTCAAATTAAGTATAATTTAATATTATGAAAATTCGAAAGGAATTAGGGCTACGAGTCAAAGGTTAATTATTGTGAGTTAAATTATTTGTATAAACATATCATAACAATAAAAAACACTTTAATATCTGCTATAAACAATTACAAATTAAAGACAAAAGAACAAAGAAACAGACGTTTCGATCCCTATCGGATCCTTCTCAATGTTGAAATAAATTAAAATTATAATATGCGATCTCATATTATTTAGATGACATAATTGAAGCATGGTGCAATGGAAAACGGTAATATACTGTTCCTCCGTATAAATGCATGATTCTAATTTCTGTTGAGAAATACACTAATAAGTCGTATAAATTAATAAGTCTTGACTTATTAGTGTATTTCTCAACAGAAATTAGAATCATGCATTTATACGGAGGAACAATATATTACCGTTTTTCATTGCACCATGCTTCAATTATGTCATCTAAATAATATGAGATCGCATATTATAATTTTAATTTATTTCAACATTGAGAAGGATCCGATAGGGATCGAAACGTCTGTTTCTTTGTTCTTTTGTCTTTAATTTGTAATTGTTTATAGCAGATATTAAAGTGTTTTTTATTGTTATGATATGTTTATACAAATAATTTAACTCACAATAATTAACCTTTGACTCGTAGCCCTAATTCCTTTCGAATTTTCATAATATTAAATTATACTTAATTTGAATTATTAGATATTATGAATTTAACAGTATAGAAGATCTCGGGTACCGATCTCTAAGTGCCGATCGCCTTCGCTCGATAATATCAATGCTATAGGAATATCATATTGCAGCAATTTTTTAACAAAACGTATTATGCAACATATTATGTAACATGATATATTTTGCTTGAATTAATTTCATACCAAAGCACCGTTATTTTTTCTGCATGCAAAAGTATTCACATAATTTCTATGAATTTTTATGCACTATTTTTGTATAACGGTAATAAAGCGTACGGTGGATATATATCCGAATGAGGATGAATGCGTGCATGAATAAATATGATTTTTTTGCATTTAAATTTTTGGCGATATTTATATCGCGCGCACAAAAATTTACTCTGCGTAATAACAGGGAGAATTACAGTCGCGCCAATTATCTCGGTTCAAGAGGAAGTAGTAGCTCTTAATTACCGGAAATAAACGGACGAACACGAAACGCTATACGTGTTTTAAGGATCTATTATCACCGTCAGAGGGGGGGGGGGAGAAGGGGAAGGGAGGAGAGAGAGAGAGAGAAAATGTCGTAATTTTACTCGTTTCTGTAATACTAATCGAATTTTCCGCTTTCACGTCACTTTCATAACCGTCCGCGTCCCTTGAGGGCAATGACAGCACTCACACTGCACAGACTATTCAATACGCATATTAAATGTACGCTGCGCGCGATCAGTCAGAAATGAAGCAGGCGATACGTACGACTGAGCTAAATTAGTAACATTTACTCAATAAGGCGAATTCTGTAGTGACTTGTACGTCACTCTCATTGACACGAACGCTCGGGGACAACCATTAATATTAATGCATCCGATAATGTACTTACGAGGTGATGGATTAAGCAAACTTCATCTCAAGTTATTACGGGGTAAAATTAATTAAAAGTACGTGGCAGCGGCAAAATATATTTTAAGTAGGTATATTAATTCGTTATTTGTGTGCGATCCTTGAACAAAATGGTATCACACAAAAAAGTATTTATTGATATAATATTTATTTTATATCAATAAATGGCTTAATATATATTTAATATTTGATTACAATATTTATCAGAGTTAATATGTGATACCTCAATATTATATATTTTACGCACGATTTATTACGCACGGAATTAATTTATTTGTGCCAATTATCTCTATAGAACATCGTTATTAGTGATCAAATAATACGAGCAACGAGCTTCGAGAATGTAGCTTTCAAGATTTTGAAAGTATTTTCCTTCTATTCGCGCAACTATACGAGACCGAGAGTTAAATCGAGAGCATCAGGATTCTCTAATAGTCTAGAGCAGGGGTGGCCAACCCGCGTAACTCGTGGAATGCGAAAGCATTCTCAATGGTACCTCCAAAGCACGCGTATCAGAATTAAAAATGACACAGTAAAATAGCAACTAAACTACTCAACTAAAATTTATTTTTTACACCTGGGCCCTCTGCGTTCGTTTTTTTCGTTTTTGTATTAAACTATTTATTTTACAATAAAACGAATGTAAAACAGAACATGGCAAAGGAAATAAACTTTGCCAGCAAAAAAGTCTTTTTGCTTTAAAGTATAAATAAGATCACGGTATTTTTTTGCTTAATTCTAGCACAGTGCACATTAAAGATATTGAATCTCCATATTGGTATGCCAGACAAAAAGATTGGCCACCCCTGGTCTGAAGATTATTGTCAACATTCAGTGTTTCCTTATCGTAGATATCGCGATGAAACATTCTCGTGAAACAGCAGTAAAGACAAACACTCGATGTAGCAACGTTATGCTCGTGCGGCCAATTGCGATGCACACAACTTTCTCTATATAGTTCTCTCGTAAAACATTCATATATTCACTATCGAGCTTCGTGCTAACTCGCTATAGTGTTCGTATGTTCTTTGGTAGTCTCTGTTTCATCATTTCGTATTTGATTTTCTTGTGCCAAAGGTGGCGATCGATTTTCGCTCTGTGCTGTATTTTATTTCTTTGATTCTAAAGCACTACGTAAATTTTACGCCATTTTGAGAATAGAATATGCCAAACAGAACTTTTAAACTGTTTCCTTTATTCCACTCTTCCGTGTGTCAATTAGTTTTCTGACTTTATTGAAGTCAAAGTTTAATCAAGAAATTCACGAAATTAATTTACTTTTTATACGTAACATTTACATCGATGTAACGCTGTTCAATTACTACATTTTAGGATTGAGCTACTTGCATTCTTTTACCTCTTTTGGACTTCTTGTTGTATGTAGAGAAAAGTTGGAAAATTACGAACACACATTTAAGGAAGAAGTTAAATAAAGCTGACGATTATATAGAGCACAAAATAAATTTAATGTTTGATTTAATGGTTGATTGACGGAGATTAGACCATGGTATTTTTATGTATTTTGACGTTCTGAAACTGAATCCGATATCCAAATTGCTCCGTCATGTCGCAATTCTTTTTATCTACAGAAAATAGCTCAATTTTCTAGTATTTTTAGAGCCTATATGAGAATATACCAATATGTATATAACCTGGTTTTCAATGTGCAAGTTGAAGTAAAAGAGAGAAAGTAAATTCAACGATAATATGCAAGTTTATAAAGTTAATATGCAAGAAGCTGGTAGATTAGAAGTACTAGGAAATTGAATTTTGGATAAAAAAATTTTGTTTGTGTGCTTGTTATTTATCAAATATAAAAGTCTTTATTCATAGGAGATATTTGAGTTATTTCATTTTCAATTACTATTAACATTTATATACTTAATATAAATTATACTTTGTGACGTGACGTTTTTTCACCGTCCGTCACAAGGGTCATTCGACCTGGCCAAAGTAGCGCGGCAAATTTGTCCTGTGTCCTCCCGACGCGGAGGGC
>NW_017257500.1:129626-138574 GCF_001594055.1 Mycetomoellerius zeteki
TGTTGTCGCGAAGGTATCGCCGAAGGAGAGTTAGAGCAATACTCGCGAACGCGCGACGAAGTGGCACCACGCTCGTGAGTGCGGTCGCAACTTTTATAAATAAAAAACAAAACTCTTGCTGTTTGGATTTACCCGCTGTAAAGCAATGCCGAATCTCGTTTTTTGTTTAAAATTACAGTTTAAATTGATAATATATAAATTATTGTACGAGTTTTAATTATTGTAGTTTAAAGCCTTAATATCCTTAAGACAAAGACTTCTATAATTAATAAATAAATCGTCGACTTTCTTTAACTTTTCCCTTAGGTATTCACAAATTACTCCATTCCTTTTTACATTTGAGAGAATTTTCTTTTGTAATATAATTGTCAGATGTAACAGTTGGCAAACTAAAACTTGTATTCGCTCCGTCTCAAGTTCAATGAAAAGTAATCTAAAATCTGTTACAAGCCAATATCTATATGGCACCCACAGTAGTCTCTTACGGTACTTGTAAATTTAGATCGTACACGATTTCAACTTAGTCGAAACTTTTGCGGGCTTTTAGTACACCCAGTTTCCCGGTTAGGGAAACGTAATATTTGTTTAATGCACAGCCACAGATAGTCACTGTGTCGAACGGCGGGACGAAAAGGGACTTCGAACGAAGTCGAGGCAGAAGAGGCATTATTAGTCGAGCCGCAAGCTTTCCTCGTCTACTGCCTCCTCTCCATCTTCGAAGCTGCTGCATTACTAGTGGTCTGGTAATTACTTCCGCACGATTTTCCCGACGATATGGCGTCGCGTAGAAATTTAGGAAACAAACGAGATGTTCGAATCGATCGAGACGTTAGTTACGGTCTTACTCTTAACACAATTCGAGTCGTTCCCGTGTAGCATCCTTCACAATTACATGGCAGCGAGGATAATTACAGAGCGAGTTACACGCCTACGGGAGAATCTCATAAATGCGATAAGGGAAATTTTTCGACTTGACGTTTTCGTGTTATCGATTTAAGCATTAGCGTCCCGTTGTGATAATAGAACAGCCATTTATGTGCGCTATCAGCTATGTGCCATTAGTTTTTTCTCTCCTTTCTGTTCCTTCCATCGCGCATCGTTACAATGCCGACATACAATCGCATCTGTATGATTAATTTTCAATACTTCGTGGATGCACGTCATTTTACCCGACCGCTCATTTATTTCAAACGCATGATTAGTTGGCCGTACCCATTGTGCGTTTCGAACGGAATGACACTCTGTAGAAAATACAGAAAAGCCTCGTTACTCGGTGAACATACAATAATCATGATAGTAGGTGCAACGATAATAATGAGCGTCAACATATGCATCGCCAGCAATTTTGCATTTCGCAGCTTTTGAATTTTTCTACGCGCGCTTCTTTTTTGCGCCCGTTATCTGTCACATCTCGTTGATGCCCTGAATTTTTCAAGGCACTGTCGCGTTGCAGCATCGAGCAATAAAAAAGTATGTGCATTCTGTTGCAAAAATTAACGGTGCATGAAGCTTGTTTTGCGCGTTTAACGGAATTGGGTTTTTTGACATGTTATTTTGTCCACGTTATTTACGGAATGCGATAGAAGGCAAACAATTTGGTGTGTAACTGGACGCACTCGTGATTACATGATTCTAAAGGTTGAAAGAATTTGTAATTACATAGGGTTCACAAAAATAAGTAAATAATTCTGACAGATATAAGATGAAAAGATCGGACATTTATCTCAAGATCTTTAATTAAGTAATCCTATAGGAAAGTCTCCATTTTACGTTGAAGTGAAAGATGGACATGTATAATATCTTTTATGGAAAACGAAAATGTGAAAATCCATTTGAAATGAAAATCCGGTTATTTTATTTTGCATTCTGATTAAATGAAAATTT
Source organism: Mycetomoellerius zeteki (assembly GCF_001594055.1). Classification (NCBI taxonomy): domain Eukaryota; kingdom Metazoa; phylum Arthropoda; class Insecta; order Hymenoptera; family Formicidae; genus Mycetomoellerius; species Mycetomoellerius zeteki. The sequence goes on from NW_017257500.1 coordinate 131,511, forward strand.
TTTGTTCATTTTTGCAAATACATATTTGATGCCTGTAAATCTTTCGACTTTTTAAAAATTACTTTTTAAATTACTTTTTATTACTTTTTAAAATTTACTGTAATATATTGTCTTATAACAAAAAAAATGTCGCAGTGTACTCCATGAAGGTTTTATTTTTTTGAGAAAGCAATAAAAAATAAAAATCGCTGTTCTTTCATGCTGCTAGTCAGCTAGTGAAGATCAGCGACCGCGTTTTTATCGCGTCCGCGAATGGACATGAATTGCAATGACTATCGTTAAGAATGCGCCATCGTGAAACGTATTGTCCGCCGCAAAGCCGCCTACTTGTTAACGCCATCGACGGTGAGGAGGAAAGACGGGAAAGAAAGCACATGGCGAGAAATTCTGAATAATCAGCAAGAAGTCCGCTAACGCGAGTGCCAGTACAAAGTTGGTTGCATTTGTGTTGACGAAATGGTCGTACAAGGATTTATGATCATCCTGCACGATTCTTATTCTACGGAGGAAAAGGGAATTTAAAAAATCATTGATCTTGTAACAATTATATTTAATTGTCTATTTTACATTTATATTTATAAAAATTACAACGCAACAGAAAGTATAATTTACTTTCATATATACATATATGAAAATATTAGAGAAAAGTCGCCGATACTGACATAGCTTTTGTTTAAAAAATATTATTTAAAGAACACAAAGTGGTACCTTTCTCACATTTTATTTTAATATATATAAACAATACTGTTTTAACCTTTAGGACAGGAAAGCCACTATAATGGCGCTGAAACAGTGTCATATTTTGAGGCAAGAAATATAACGAAATAATGAATTATAACAAATCTTATTTAACTGAAGCTCGCTCTCTCTCTCTCTCTCTCTCTCTCTCTATATATATATATATAAGATTTTAAAAACACCCCTGCCTCTCTAAAGGTTACTAATAATAATTATTAGAATAGTATTCTTTTAATAATATATTATAGCTATATTATGCTATTATATAATTGCACATTTGTTAGTATTATCACAATTTTATTTAAAATGTGATTCTTGCAACGGATTCTTAATTTAGGTCACTCGAGTTCTTTCTAAATAAGCGTTAGTTAGCTTTATAATACGTCGCGTACAAAGTACTATTATAAGCACCGTCATATACGTCGCCGATAATAATCAAAGTGCTGTTTTTAATGTTTTAGCAGTCGCCCGTATATTATCGTTAACATACATAGATTGATTGAATGTAGTGAGTATAATTGATACGTAGCATAAACAAGCATAAATCAAGTTGACCCGAAAATGTTTAGCCCTACGCAATTAGGTCACACTTTCACATATGTAAGAAATATATGTATATATAATGTTTGACATTCGCGATTATAAACGGAGATCATGACACGCGATGGTACTGTACAACGTACACAGCGAGCATAATAAATCGGGTATGGAGAGGCGCGGACTTCAATAATAACGACGAGGTAATCGGAAACGGAGGACGCTCCGGCACGGAGATATCCCGTGAAAAACGACGGCGTCGGCGTCGGCGTCGGCGTCGGGACGTCATGCCGTACAACATCATTTATTCTTCATCCATGGCAGGAACAGCAGTAAGGGGCAAGAGTGAAAGAAGTTCACTAAAGAAGTCGGGGATGAACAGTGAACAGGGTGGAAGGAGTGGTAAGAGAGGGTGAGAGAACGAGTGGGACGGAAGTGAGGATAAAAAGTAAGGTAAATAGACGCCGGATACACCCTCGTAAAACAACTGGCACGGAAGCTCGTCGTTTCTCCGACATTCGTCACCTTCGTCCCGTTTCCTATCGTCATGTCATGTCCTGTCTCTCTCGCGGCTAGAATCAACGATCACGCTGCAAGCGAAAGGAGAATATTCGCAGCTGAATGCTCCATTCTCTTTAATATAGATAACAATTATTGCTGGCACGTCCACGAAGAAATTTTGCACCTCGTTGCACTTTCTTCCGGCTAACCACCACCGAGTATATTAGAGGGAAGCTAGGATAATTGTGTGCTCTTTAGAGTTTAAGTCGTTTCTTACGGATGACAGTAATGGCATACACTCGCAATGCGCACTTGCGAAATGCATTTGAGAAAATTACGGTTTTTGCGCCTTCGATTGCGGCGCAATTCTCTTCTTTGTTCCAAGAGATGATCGTGCTCGGTAGACCTTTTAGGGTTTGGAGAATCAGATGCGATATGTAGCGAAAAGAGATACACACAGTGAATGCAGAAAGTATTTGTACAGAGGAGATTTTTATAAAAATAGCCTTATTTGTAGAAAATAAAATTAATTAGTAATTTATTAATAATTGAAGATCAAACGAACTTACCTGTAAGTGAAGTTCGATCGAAATTATATGAAAAGCCTCGTTCGAAGAGATTACAACATGTAGTACCTTTTCGAGGTGCTAGGAGTCACAACGTTCAACTTGAAAATCCGCCTAAGGTAGGGGATGCTTCCTGTTCATCATTTCTTTTTAGAGTAAGCGTAACTGAGCTAGAAGGAGAAGATTACCTGTTTAGTCTTGGGTGGGGGAATATTCCTAAGAGGAAATATTAACTGATTTGTTTAATTTAGGGTGGGTTGTAATTTCTTCGAACGAGGCTTTTCATATAATTTCGATCGAACTTCGCTTACAGGTAAGTTCGTTTGATCTTCAATTATATAATATTTCAAGCCTCGTTCTCAAGATTACAACATGTAGTGTTTTAGAGCTCAGGTAATCTTTTTCTTCTTCTTTTTTTTTTTTAAATTATTTCTTTATTTATTATTGGACAACACATAGAAATAAGACCTTATATTTAATACTAAAATAAAATTAACAATCAACGTTTAAAGACTAATAATTATTTGACCACAGTCCTTGCAAAAGAAAAATTTTTTGATATTGGTCTATTATAAAATTTTGCGAACACTGATGACCTATCTGACCAACCCGCAGCATTCCTGATAGTTTCCAAATCAAGTCCGCTTGCAAAAGCAGCTAAGGATGATGCATATCTCGTTGAATGAGCCGAAAAAACATTAATGTCAATGCCACATTTTTGTAAAACTATTTTTATCCATCTACTAATAGTCTGAGAGGACACTTCTTTATGCGGCTTATTTATTGCAATAAATAAATGTTTGCTATTTTTGTCTCTTAAATTGGCAGATACTTTCAAATATTGAATCACCGTATTCGCAATACATAAATCTGGTCTTTCTTTAAAAAACGGTAAACACAACAGTGGTCTAGCTTTTCCTGGTTTATATGTTTTTGTGCGTTCTATAATTCTTATTTCTAATCCTTCTTTAGTTTCTTTTATATTATTTATTTCTATTGCCGCCAAAGTTTGCGCTCTGCTCGCAGTGCCTAATGCTAATAAAATAACCGTTCTTTTCGTTAATTCTTGAAAATTAAGTTTACTTAAAGGAAACCATGTTTTAACCTTCTCTAATACTACATTTGTGTCCCAAGTAGACGCATAGCGAGCATTTATTGGTCTTATTCTAGCTACTCCTTTTAAGAAACGGTTAATAATTGGATCTTCTCCTATTTTATTAGAAGAGATCAATGAAATGACACTGCGGTGCGTGTTTAGTGATCCATAGGAGACCCCCTTTTTATATAATCTTGTTAAAAATTGTAATAAATCGTTAATCTTAACTTCAAAGGGATCTTGTTTCTTTTCTAGGCAAAAATTCCACCACAATCTTAACGATGAGTTATATTGGCTAAGGGTATTGTCCGATAAGGATGCAATTAATATGTCTATACAGTCTGCTGGCAATCTTCTTCTTGAATAAGCTTTCCAGAGACAATGCCTGATATTAGAGTAAGATTTTGTGCCATTGGATGTGTCTTTGACCTGCAAGGTGACAAGAGTAGTCGTCGAAATGGATTAAAGACAAGGGATTCTACCTCTAATAGCTTTATAAATATTGGATACCAAGCTTGAGCTTTCCAGTATGGTACTATAAAAATTCCTCTTGTTTTATCCTGAATTATTATACTTTATTTAATGCACGCAGAATCATGGAAAATGGAGGGAAAGCATAAAAGAACATTTTTGACCAAGAAATTGAGAATGCATCAATTGCCCAAGCTTGAGATTCTATGATCCAAGAACAGAACTTTTCGCATTTTGTATTAGATAATGTAGCAAATAAATCTATTTCTGGTAGACCAAACTTATCTGTAATTCTACTAAAGGCATATTGCGCTAGCTCCCATTCAGTATCAAGATTTTTTAATCGAGATAATTTATCTGCTATTGAATTTTGTTCAGATGGAATGTGTTCTGCATGTAACCAAATATCATTTCTCTCTGTCCAACGCCAAATACGCGTCGCTAGTGTATTGAACTTTTGGTATTTAATACCTCCCATTTTATTAACATATGCAATAGCCGTAGTATTATCTACTCTTAACAAAATATTACAATTCTTAATCCTTGTCTCAAAAGATTGTAAGGCTAACCAAATGGCTTTGAGTTCTAATATATTGATATGTTCTTGTTTCTCCTTATCCGACCAAAAACCATGAATCTATTCTTTTCCCATTACTGCTCCCCAGCCTGAGGTTGACGCATCTGTGAAAATTACTTTATCTATCGATGTCTTTAAGAACTTAGCAAAAGCGCTGGGAAGATTATTCTTCCACCAATTTAACTCGGTTCTTATTTCTATGGAAATTGATATTTTTGCCTCGTAATTCATCCTATTAAATATTAATGCTAACACTTTTTTTCTTTCGAGAAGTTTAATATGAGCCCAACCGTATCGTACGCCTGGACATGCTGCTACTAAGTTTCCTATTAATTGTGCAAAATCTCTTATTTTATAATCTGGTCTGTTAAGTACCTTTTCTAATAAACCAATTATTTTTAGTTTTTTATCTTCAGGAAGCGAAATTGTACCCTCGTGTGAGTTAATTTCAAAACCTAAAAATCTACAATATTTGGACGGAAAAAGTTTACATTTCTTTTCATTTAGTATAAAACCTAACGATTCTAACAATTTTCTTGTTATTTGCACATTTTTGTAGCATTTTTCGTAGGTATTCCCTATTAACAATATATCGTCCAAATAGTCTACTGAGATTAAACCCTGTGATCTCAACTGACTCATGACTGGTTTCATGAGTTTTGTAAATACATAAGGGCTAGTACATAAACCGAAGGGGAGTACAGTAAATTCAAAAATGTTATCCTGGAACTGGAAACGCAAGTATTTCCTAGATGATTCGTCTATTGGTATGAGAAAATATGCATCCTGTAAATCTATTGAAGCCATAAAATGATCCGGTAGAATTAACTTTAATGTTGTTCTTAAGTCTTGCATTTTGAAATGTTCTGTTTGTATAAATTTATTCAAGCTTTTTAAGTTTAAAATAAACCGATACTCCCCATTAGGTTTGGGAACTAAAAAATAAGGTGATAAGTATTGATCCTTTCTTTCTATACATTTTACAATAACACCCTTATGTACTAAACTATTGCTTGAGATAATAATTTTAGTTCCTTGGCTGATCTGGAAGGCTCTTTAATTTTGAAAAACTGATATACTAGCTTATGAAAGGGTATCTTATATCCTTTTACACATTGTAAAATGAATTTATCATTTGTTATTTTTTGCCAGTTACCAAAATAATTACTTAAACGACCCGCTATGAGACTTACTAATTCGTCTTTTTCTCGTTCGCTGTCATTGATTTGGTGGTATCCTGCGTACGATTCTGATACTGCGTCTTTTTCTTGAAAAACAGTCGTTTCTGATTCTATTGTCGATATGGTTGAGTATTGTTCCAGGTTCTTCCTGGACGGGCTCTCCAGTTTTTTGGAAAAAAATTATTCTGTTTCTTAATTGGTTGTTCTTTTAGAGTCTTAGCCATTTTTTCCATAACACCTACTTGCTTAATTTTCTCACTTAATTCTTTTCCAAAAAGAAATTCCTCTGATTTAGTTTTTTCCAGAGCTGTTTTTAATTTGGGTTTTAGCCCTGGTAATATAAACGCTCTTCTACAAACTGTCTGTTTGTTAAAAAGATCGGCTAAGAATCTAATTGTATCAGAAAGCCTTTCTGCAATTAGAAGTTCATCTAAACCTTCATCGTCTGCAGATAATATTAAGGATAATGCAGAGCCTACGCTGATAATGGCCGAACCAATAATATTTTGGTATTCTAAAAAAATGTTTATCTCTTTTAACTGCCGCTTCCTGTAATGCTGGTTCAACTTCTGGGTTTAATTTTGGAGCCTCAAGATATCCCGGGCGAGAGTATTTTTTAATGAGTTTCTCTCGATCGTCCTTCGGTAGTCCGTCTGCTATCCAACCTTCTAATCGATCGAATATGTCTTTATGTAGATTTGGTTCTACCGCTTTAGAGATTTTTGGATTATCTCCTAAGAATTTTAGGATTTCTTCTGTTAATGCATTATCGTCCGGTATATTATTCTCCTCATTTTGTAGAGGTGATTTTTCTATAGGTTCATTCTCATGATCTTGAAAAAACCCAAAGGAAAACAATTATTTTAATATTAAAAAAGGAAAACCAAGCATTTGAGGGTCTGGAGACACGGTAGTGTCTCGGCGCTAAGCCAAGCACAGCGACACTGCCGTGCCTCCTTTACGCGAGCCGGCGAGTTGTGGCAGATTGAGATTATCGAATCTCAAGAACGGATTAAGTTCTATATACGCTCGATCGATAGCCACCTCTTAGATTGTATAATAAAAGTGCTTTTATTTTTTTCCTACGTGCTCTACGAGCGGAGATATCGCGATGCAAAGTTCCGAACTGCTACTTTTTAGAAGACAGTTTCAGATACGTCGTCGTCATTGTCATCATCATTATTATTGTCGTCGTCGACCACATTCCGCGCATTCCTTTCGTCTCCGTCTGACATTCTTTACGCAAGGAGCGCTAGTTTCGTGTCCTTCTGACATTCGTTATGCAAGGAGTATATATATATATATGTCATCACATATATACATACAATTTGACGCGCGCGTGGTGTAAAAATACGATGTGACGCACACTATTATTAATTAAATTATTAGTCGGTGCA
>NW_017257500.1:141540-143695 GCF_001594055.1 Mycetomoellerius zeteki
AATTTCATCAAACAGCAAACGCAATTAGTCATCAGTTCCACGGCCGATTAAGTAATTGACGTTGGTGAAACCGGCCCAAATGGTGGTTTCCATACGAGAAGCATGCACGCTTAGCGCTTTTTTTACCTTTTTTTTAAAAAGGTAAGTTTGTATACAATTAAAGTCCGAATTACATGGAATTTAATTTGGCGCCAATTGTTGATATCAAATCTTTTATACGAATGATACGTATCGTTAGAGTTATTAAGTAAATAACAAGAAACAGTACCATTTGTGTTTTATTTTTTAATTTGATAGATAGAATTTTTATACCTAGACCGAGCATTTGATCTGGCATGAAGCTAACTAGTTGACAGAGAAACTGTGCGACAAAGAGCTATCGTTGTGTATGTTCCTCTCTTTTCCTCTAAAGCAACGGTGTCAACTCCTGATGACATCTCGATCATAACGCATATAATATTCTAAATAATGTCTTCAACTATATTTTATAAATATTTTTGTGGTTATTATGAAGTGTAAGAATAAATCTTAATCAGTTGTTAAATAGAGTACATTATTTACTTGGATAGGGTTAGGTAACACAGCCTGCCAATGACGTGACCTGTGACGCGGTGATCACATAACTTGATTAATTTTACATTACTTGCCTCTTGTGCAAGCTTATTATTTTTCCAGTCTGTCTTACCTCTAGTGTAAGCTCATTGGTGATAAGAGGTTAGAGTACCTCATTTGTCTTATAGGCAAATTTATTTCTCTATTCAGTTTGTCTTACCTCGAGTGTAAGCTCACTGACAATAAAATAACTTACCGGAAGGCATTTGTGAAACCTCTATATGCTCTATTGGGCGAACGGTTTTATTTTCCGAGGATATAACCTCCAATTCTTTATTCTGTCGATTCTCGAGTATCCTCTGATACTTCAGGATTTTCTTCTCTAGTCTTTCTGTCGAGTCTCTATCACTCGACTTCCTGCGCCTTTTTGGCATGAGTATTGAAGAAAAAAGGACTTTATAACACAATAATTTAAGCAACGAAGTAACTCCTCCCGCACAACGGAAAATAATGATGAACAGGGGGCATCCCCTACCTTAGGCGGATTTTCAAGTTGAACGTTGTGACTTCTAGCACCTCGAAAAGGTACTACATGTAATCTTGAGAACGAGGCTTGAAATATAATAGATATGTTCTATCATAATATAAATAAGAGCTTCGCAAAAATAACCGTGTTTATAATCTTGCAAGCTCTTGACTTTATGGCGATAATACAAAAATTTGCAAGATGATACAATTTTTCATTTTCATTTATTATTAAGATAATTTACAACAAGTAAGAATTTAATGCCTATATCATAAACGGTCGCGAAGCTTAAGATAACACAGGTCAACAAGGTTTTGTTGTTGGGAAGCTGTGGGTCATTTCCGACGTAATTTTCTGCGTAGAATCCGAATCTGAAATCAGAATTGGTCTATCACGTCAGGATTTTGAGATATTTGAGGAGACGCCTTGCACTCAGAGCCGCAGCGCACAAGACGCGCTGTCCGTTATTCAAGGTCCTAATATATTCGAAAAATGCGTTTTTTTGCTATTTTCGAAGTTATAATCATTAGAGTTTTCCACGTCTAGTGAAGAAAGAAAAACCGATATTTGTCAATAAACAAACAACTTATTATTTTTTTTATACACACCTGCAAAATATCCTTTTTTATGCATTCAGGTGCTTCGTTTATCGAGCGAATTTCGAGCATCCTAAAACTTTCAGCGAGAAAGTTGTTCATTCGGATATGAACAAATGTTCTGGAAAGTTTCATTTTCATTGCATTAATAAGTTTAAAACTAATGATTTGTTTAAAGTTGGTAGACGCCTTGCACTCAGAGCCGCAGCGCACAAGACGCGCTGTCCGTTATTCAAGGTCCTAATATATAAACAGTCACAATTGTGACTGTTTGCTGTCTTAACAATGGCCCCGCGTAAGTGTTTAAATGATCCTAACAGTTTTTGTTATATTTGTGGTCGTTTCACGTTTGTTAAGAACAGGATAAAGCTTGAAGATAATGTGAAATCATTTTACCGCAATTACTTCAACATTTCGATATCCAATCAAGATAAGTCTTGGGCTCCACACGTAGCTTGTAAATCATGTGTTGAGTCATTAA
>NW_017257500.1:143753-153458 GCF_001594055.1 Mycetomoellerius zeteki
ATGGGCCAATTCTGGTTTCAGATTCGGATTCTACGCAGAAAATTACTTCGGAAATGACCCACAGCTTCCCGACAACATCCAAGACCCTCTTTTTTGTAGACCTGTGTAATATATATTTTAATTATTATTATATATTTAATTATTATTATTACACATATTTTTAGTATACATAAAATGTCTATGTAAGCCTTCGCGGCTATTAGAGAGAGAGTGTGTAAATTATATATTTATAAGGCGATAAAATACAATTTTTTAATTGGAATGTATTTACCAAATGAAGTTAACTGCAAATATTTCAACTCTGATTTCAATTTGAGTTCTCTTCAGTGCGATAATTAGTGAAGTCAAGTATTGTACAAACTAAAATAAATTATATCGCCTTATGATAATGTATCTATAATTTACTAACAACTGTGACAGTTCACATAGAAATTTTATTGGATTTATTCTTTGAGCCACAAATACTATTCATTTAATTTATTTTAAATCCTTTTAGATAAAATAATCTTGAGAAATATATAATATCTATTTTATTCTTTATTAATAAATTGCTAATTAATGTATATTTTCAAAAAATATTTTTAAAAAGATATTTCTTCTGCACAAAATTTTTTTCTCTTTCTGTATATAGGATAACTCCGGCAAATATGCCACGCTGGGATTTACACCGCAGAAGTCAGAAAAAATAAAAGGAGTTAAGGGTAATTTTCCCGCAACTACTCTGTTACATGCCTTTATGTTATATTAGTATTGTGATTTCAGCTCCTTACTGTTAATATTAATTAAATTATTGCGAGTTGAATCGATTTGTCACTGTAATAAGTAGAGCCATCGTAAATTATAATCTACATAAAATGATAACTGTGGGGCGTGTAAAAAATTTAGTAGTTATTTCGTGATACATACGTGTAGAAGAATAGTAAAGCATGTTATATAGCAAAATACAAATGTTTTGTTTTCGTATTCTTTGTTTAGTTTGTTGTCTTGTATATCCCACCTGTTTGAGATATATAACATTTTTAGCGGGTGGGATTTATGCCCAAAGCATACAAAGTGCGCAGATTGAATTCAGTGCATTAAATGCAAACAACGCATTACATGAAATATGTTTCTCATGTCGTAACACTTGTATAATACATGTAGAAAGATTGTAATTATTATTTATTACTTCATATACATATTTATCATTCTTATTCCTTAATAAAACTTTATAAACGCATATAAGTTATTGTATCATTTTACGTTTTATGTATAAGTATTATTTGTAAATTTTTCATGAGCCGTATGTACCTCCCCTTCTCCCTATGAGCAGCCATATATCCCACCCCTATGGGATATATGGCAAAGATGCAAGGGTTTCAAAAAGTTTATTTTTTAGTATGAAAAATTAATATTTTGGATTCCTAATATCTTTTTCATATCAGTAGTAGAAAGTATGAAGTTTTTACTGGTATAGTTCATTTGCCTTAAACATGGTAAATAATACTTAATAAATTAAGTTTTTGATAGGTGCGGCGTATGTATGTATATACCGGAGTTACCCTATTGTGTGTGTGTGTGTGTGTGGGTAAACGACTATACTTATTTTTCTAATTCTTGGAAAAATACTTAATAATAATAAAGTATCATTGGTATTCAAGAAAAGGGGAACAATACGGTAATAGACATATAAATAATCCACATAAAAATAAATGTATCTTAGCAAAAAATTGTGCTTTAATATTATCATAATAAATACTTTTATATCGGTTATTTTTAACATTATATAATATTTATCGCTGCTTTTTTACGGAATATTAAAGTAGCAATTTTATTAGAGGAGCGCATTTATCGGAGGCGATAACGAGAACTCTATCTTTCTTCTATCGTCTCTTCAACTTTCCTGTTCATCTCTTTTCGACACTAGCTCGCGGAATAAGGCGAAAGTTCAAAGTTTACCCGCCCGTTGTCTCAACGACCTCTTACGAATTAAGAATCGGCTTAAATTATGAAAGCCTTCGTCGTATCTCGAAACGCGGAATTTGCATTCCAAAGACGTAGCGCTTCGCCTTGAGCTCCGAACAATTTGTTCGTCCTCGCTTCCGAAGCGTTACAAGTTCAAAACGGGTCACGCGTTAAATAGGGAAGAACGCCTGACAAATTATAAGTACTTACGAATTTATGAACAAATTTGACTTTCTATCGCCTTGCCAAGCGTTTTTCAAGAATTGATTTAAGGACGTATGTGTCACATCTCAAAGCAATAGGTACTATAAATATACAAATGTCATATAGATCATTGTATTATTACGTCTACATAAGTATCTGTATAAAACTTGGGTACAATTCTCTTATTGGTTTAAAAATTATTTAATTTCTTGTTTATTACTTCGAGTTTTTTGTAAAATGGTATGTTGTAGTACCTATTTATTTACAAATTTGATGAGGAAGTAGTATTATGAATTAAATCAAACTTTTTATATACCTATACTCTGAAAGAAAAACGTCGAAGTATTGTGAAGCAAATGTTACTTACGAAATTTGATTGTGATGACGAAATATACATTTCTGTGAAACATATTTTATTTTTGTGAAATATATTTCATTTCTGTGAAATATATCTCATTAATTGCAAAAAAATAAAATAGATGACTTATTTGCTATTAGGAATAAAATTTTATTTCGCCCGTATTTAAATAAATATTTATTTCAGTGAAATAAATATATTTCTCACAAATATATTTTTAGGTATCTTTTTCTCAGTGTACTAATAAAATTTTAATAAATATTCATTTAAAAATTCATTTGGATCCATTTACTTATTTTAAAAATTATTTTAAAAAATGCAACAAAATATAGTAATTGCATTACATAAGCCATTATAAGCCAAATTCGTTGTTTTGTTTTTTACAGTTAATTTCAGAATATATTCACGATTAACATTTTTTTGGCTGATAGACTAATATTAGCTTTTTTAGTTGTTTTTTTTTGGCCGATTTTTAGCTGATTTTATAGTCAAAGCATCCTTAAAATCTGATAAAACTATAAAAGACTCTGAATGTCGATTAATTAGTAAAATGCGCTTACGCATAAAAGAAGCTATTATTACTATCCATTCTTCAATGCTTATTTCGAAATTGTGAACGAAAGTTTACCTAATATTCCTCTTAGCGGGGCTAGCGGAGAATTACGCGGCCAGTTATATCGCATTTTCATCGTAGTTGGTAGAAATTTTTACAGATTTGTCAAGACTTTCGGTCGCGTGAGAGAATTACGACTCTTTCTCAGAGTAATTTACGGAGCCCACGAAGTTTACGCATTACACAATAATAAGCCACTACATCGTCGGCCGTGCGATAATTGCCACGGCGTCGTATCTGTAACTAATCCGCTTTGGGAAGAAAAATTCGCTTGTACGCGCGCGCGCGTGATTAAACGCGGACCGCGTGCAATCATACGCATCTCGGCAGCATTTTTCTTCCTAAATCCCGACTTACCGGTCGGCGCCATAAATTCGCCCTGCAAACCCAACAAACATCACGTGGCTCTGCGATGCATATACGTGCATTCTTTTCTTTTCGCTTGCATGCGGATGCCTTGTTTTCCCGCTCGCCGCGGCTGTATTCAATTTCAATTTTCACCTCTCACGGAATACTTACGATGCCTTCCTTTTTTTTTCATCTTCTTTCTTTTTTTTTACTTTGTAAAGTACGTCGACATGCAATCGTTCCACCGCGCTCGCGCGAACACGCGGTGGGAATGCTAAAGCTTGCCTTTAAAAGGCAAGCATTACGCGCGTAATGTGGGAAGATGCGGCAAAAACCGCTGTTTAGCCATCGTGCTAACCGTGCCAGTGCTGATTGCCAACCACCTTAAAATCATTAGCCGTTTTCTCGCAGGATGGAAATTCCATCTCCGTCCGGCGGACGCAATTATTTCAGCCGCCGCGTCGCGCCGTCTGTATGTATCCGGAAAAGACGGTCGGGAGCGTTTCCGTCGGAATGCTGGATTTCATTCCGCTATCTCGAAATCCTGGCGAACTTATTGGCATGGGGCGACAGTCGGTACACGTCCGCAAAAGCACGTGATCGTTATCCTTTTCCTCCTTTTATCCGGCATGTGTGTTATTCTCTTTCCATACGTCGCTGGTTGGCGCGTCTCCCTGTTACGCGAAAGCTACTGCCAATTCTAACGACGGCATTTCCCACCATGACGCGCATTCTTCGTGTCTCTCTCTCGATTCGCTCGAATTTCCCTTTTCTTTCCTTTTTCCTATCTCTAACCACAGCTGATTTGCGACAATGTTGTCTGATTAAAGATTTACAATCGCTTTGCTTTCTCATTAGCTTCAAGGGATTTTCCGGAGACTTACATCTCTGCAGCTAAATTATATTAAAGCTTATTTCGATATATGAGAAAAAATACAATGTAATTATGTGAATATATCGCTCATTTGCTATAACAATTTAAAAAACCAAGTTTTTCAAAAAATGTTTTCAATTATTATCATTAAAATTTTATAATATTAATTTTGAAATCCAATTTTGCAATGTTATTTGATGTAATAACTGATTATAGAGGAATAAAATGTACTTTTAAAGTAGGCTTTCTTTTTTTGTTTTCATTCTTTTTTGCAAGTAACTAAAAGATAACAATCTTTTAGTTATGTCACTGTAATAAATAAGGAATACCTATATAGGGATGTTCTGTAAAATGATACAATTAGGAAGGAGATGAAGAAATAAATCATAAACATTGAATAAAATTCATGAAGTTTTGTTTTCGAAAAAATCGACTTCAGATATTTTCCAGGTACTGATTTAATTGATAAATTAAAAAAAAACATGAGAGCACGTTAGAAAGTGTTCATAGAAATTTACTTTGACATTCTGTTTATTCAACAGAATGGGCAACATTTTTAACTGTTTATAAAGTAATAGAATTTATTGTGCGTGAATATTCTGTTTATTGTATTATATATATTCTCGTATATTATCTATATTAGCTAATAAAATAATAAACACAAACATGAGCAGAGATAATAGTCTGCAGTGAGCTCCATTAAATCAAGACATAGCACACGTAACCCATCGAATGTTCAAAATTGATTTTTTCGAAAATAAAGTTTCACATGAAAACATTTTATTTTACATTTTCGACTTATTTTTTCGAAAAGTTTTTTCGAGAGTGATTCTAGAGAGTGACTCTCTAGAATCACTCTCTTTTCAATATACAGTGTCCCGTAACTGGTGATATCACTAGTTACGGGGCATTCTATATATTGAAGATAGTTTCCTTTATACATATTATGATAATTTCGCGCAGTAATGTTAAGATAAATCTTCTAATTAAATTTATAGCTCGAATCTTTTCACAATTTTATAAAATATATCTTACATTTCGTTGTTATACATTAATAATTTGACGATTAATACGAGATCGATTTCTACTTTCGTTTTCCAATTCTTTTCTTGTCTTTCGTAGTTATTTACGATTATCTAACATTGCATTATATTAACTAGAGACAAAAAGCATTGAACAATTCAACAAGTACCTATACAGTTTCTTTATACAGTATCAATATTTATGCGAAAGTGTGTTGAGTGGCGATCCAAAGTTATCGCCTTATTTCAACCTTATTTCGACGAGATTTCTTCTCGCTTGAGTGGACCTTATGAGAGGTGAACGAAAAAGATCACTTAAGTCTGTAGCTATAGCTAGGTTTCTGTTGAAGAACTCAGCAATTGCGAGGTACAGTTTTTATTGATTAAGTTGATATTCCTTATGTCATATTTGTAATCGCGATTCAATTTAGAAATCTAAATGAAGAGTTCTGTTCCTAGCGATTCAATAATTATTGGAAATTGTATGCGTATGTACGAATTTTTTTCCAATACCTCTAATAATTGTGAACCAGTGTTATCGGTTTCTAATGATTTATTCGTTAACGTTTAGTGATTTGAAATGTGTGAATAGGTTATTAACATCGGTTTTTTTATTTTAAAATTAACACAACTCAAAAAATTAAGTTTCTCAGAGAAGAAGAAAAATTATTTTTTAACTTGGCAGAAAATTATTAATTAATCAAATAATATCGGTAAAAAGAATACATACATTCTTAGCGTTGTAATCAAATGTTATTTTTGTTTGATTTTAAAAAATTAACCTTTTTGTTTAGGACGGTTTTGGTGATTTATTTTAAAAATCACTTTCTTTGTGCTGTGACGATTTTGACGATTCCTTATGAAATTAAGTTAGTTTTTGATTATTGATAGAATAATGTTTAACTCATTCATGGTAATAATCGAAAATAACATTTTGAATTATGTCACATTTGAAGTAAAGGAGCGACATTATTGATTATATAACAATTTTGAATGATTTATAAATGATTTTTCGCATTATCATTATATTACGAGGTAAGAAAAACTTCAAAAGAGTAGTCCACGATGAGACTACGACTAATAATTACAAGCACCGATAATGATATCCCCGCATACTTTATAATGGTGTATCGTCTTAAGGTCTATGCTCTGTAACACGATACCTCATTATATTTTCCCGAAGTTCGCGACGGTAAGTTTTCCGTCGCTCGATCGATTTTGCCGGTGTTAAAGGCACAAAGCAAGGGAACTCCGAAATCTTTTATTTGGCCGGCGACCCCATGAAATTGGAACGCAAGTCCCCCGGGCGAAAAGCCTAAGAGATCTATGATTTCAGGTCTAAGTTCTCTGGCGAAGAGATCTCGGTCGGAAGTGGAGAGAAAGAGGTAAGGGAAGATCAGCCGCCATGGGGTTTGACCACTACGTCGTCCTAACCCAGTAAAGGTCCACGTTAGGCTCTCCGCTGGTATTCTCCGAGCCCGATCTCGGTTGATTTACACTGCTGCCAAAGTTTTATCGCCCCGTCCATCAAATTGCACCCCCGCCAGCGATTGAGTCCCGCGAGAATCGGTGTGGGAGCTTCCGGCACGGGCTTTGGAATTCCACGGGTTTCACAGAATCTAGCACGTCCTAGGAAGCCGCGTTTAATCCCATACTAAAGATAAATTTATGTTCGGCCCGTTCATAAGTATATAACCGGCCGACCGTGTCGCTTTTGTTGCAATTTAATATCCACTCATCGTTTATAGCCTTCTTTTAAAATTGGTCATAAATGTGATTCGTATCATTGAGGAGGACCGTTGCTTCGGGGCGCTTCCGGAATTTTTTATATTGTTTTCGCTTCATGAGGAGAAAAGCGTTTAATATTTTCGTAACTATAGTTGCATAATAAGTAAAATAATTATAATTCATAGTCATTTTTGGTATCAACTATGTATTCTTTTTGGTATATAAAACTGTAAATATAATTATTATCATTAACATAGCATAATAATTATAAAAATGAAGCTCCTAACTATAATTGTTTTAATATACAATTATAGTCACAAACAGAGAAAAGGAGGCGGTTATAAAATAAGTAGGGGGTTGTGGAATAACACAACATTTTGTATAATTTACGGTGTGTTCTCTAGGGACCGTCAAAATTGCTTTTTTACGGTCTGCTTAAATGTTATATGGTCACTGGTCGTTAATGTTTATTGCGTTGTTGTAAAAGTTGCATTTCAGTTTTATAGATAGCTAACAGTTTTACAGGAATGTACTTTTTACGTAATTTTTGAGAAGTATGTTGGTATTAATTATGTTGATATTGATCTTGTAATTTCAATCTCGCTTGAAAGCTTCGACTTAATGATATAATTGAACTAAATTTTGTGTATGATTGAACGAAATGTATGCGCATGTATCCAATGTGTAAAGTATATATTAGTTAATGGTATTTCATATTTTCTTTCCTGTTCCATAATAGGATATAGGCATACCGTATCCTTTTTTCCATCTTCAGTTTTTTGTGAATTATTTTCATTCTACGTATTCGAAGAACTTTTATCTATAGTAAGATAATCGCGGATTCTATATGATTTATCTAAATTTTGAGATCTTTTTCTAATTTTTTTGTCGAGTCCAAAATTTTAGCATTCACAGTAAAATTTATTAAATAGTCTAATAGCGAATTCGGCACACATGCACTGTAACTCCGTTCTAATGCTGCCCTGACAGTGCACTCTGATGGTGCGAGTGCAGAACTACTTTAGTGCTATGCCAAATTGCACTGTTAGAAACGTCAGTGCAACATTTTTTGAACTCGTTCAGTTCATTCGGATCCGAATATAAATTCAATACTACACTGGGTCAGTTTTCATTTGCCGAATACTATAATCTTAACGCACTGATACAGTGCGCACAAGCTGAATGCGTGGCACTGAAAAAGTTCACACTCAGTGCGCACTAGTGCGGTCTGTCGAATTCGCTATAACGTAGCCCACGACAGGCCCAGGCTCGCGCCTCACATAATGAAAATATGACCGCAGCGCTTGTTCGCAGTATTTCGTGGTTGACAGATTTTCTAACCTAAATAGTTGTAAACTTTAATGATTAAATCTCAGGCTCGCGGGGCAAAGTAATGTTTTTTTCTGCCGGATTCTTTCGTTTTATGCAAAACATCTCATTGATTTTTGTGGTGGCAGTGGCGAAACTAAATTATTACCCTTTTTTCTTGTCATATTTTCATTTTTACACGAAAAATCAATAAACATATTCATCCCTAAGTCGTTTAAAATTGCAAAATTAAATAATCTGACTATGTATAATAATTCTCTGATTTATGCGCCACCATACTCAAGCATTTTGGATTTTTGCGCTACAACCCTTAATGCACTTCCCTCTTGGAGCAAACAGACATATTCGCCCCTAAGTCGTTTAAAATTGCAAAATTAAATAATCTGACTATGTATAATAATTCTCTGATTTATGCGCCACCATACTCAAGCATTTTGGATTTTTGCGCTGCAACCTTTAAGGGGTGAATATGTCTGTTTGCTCCAACAGGGAAGTGCCTTAAAGATTGCAGCGCAAAAATCGGAAATGCTTGGTAATAGTAACGCATAAATAGCGCATAAATCCTGTGTAATTAATTTTTCAAATCAATTATTTTTAATGGGTGGGGGGGCTGACTGACTGCCTACTCAGCTTCCCCCACAAAAAATTTTTTTTTTAGCTAAACGGAAGGAGCGCAAAAATTTTTATTTGCGGATATGAATACCGCATAAATAGCGCATTATTCCATAATTTTTTCATTAAGATTTGGTTAGGTGGGGGGGCCAGCTAGGCATACGTAAATCTGTCAGCCTAGTGCTGACACGTATCGTACCGGTGCCGAGGATAATCATTTCTCGGTGGAAAGACCGGCAACAAGGATGGGATAGACTAGGGAAGGAAAACACTAGAACACAAACACAAATAGCATAGTCAAACACGGCCACACTTACGCTCAAAAATAAAACATGTAACACTCAGATCGCAGCGAGACGAAACACGTCCGCCACGGTTGAACGATCTCTCGAGACTGAGGACAATCGCGCGTTTTGTCATTATCATTTCCTAAGTTAATAAATACCAGCGTATTATTTCATTTCTATGTAATTTCGTCAAATATTAATAATATTAAACAGTCAGTAGAGGCATAAAATTAAGAATGGTTACAGTAGGAGATACATATACAGGGTGTCCGAAAAGTGTGGAAACGGTCGAATATCTCGAGAAATACACATCGGATCAGAAATCTGAAAATATACGTATTCAATGTTTTTAAAAAAGCTATCTTTTGACATCTAACATGACCCCC
>NW_017257500.1:153964-154224 GCF_001594055.1 Mycetomoellerius zeteki
TGCAATCAAATTGTTGGGCCTTTCTTCCCTGAAGATAATTTCACAGCTGAGAGGTACTTTAATTTATTGAATAACGAGATTATACCGGCAATCCGAAATATTTCTGGTATAGCGTTTGACAATGTCTGGTTTCAACAGGATGGAGCTCCGTGTCATTTCGGTTTGATTGTACGCAATCTATTGAACAACATTTTCCCCGGGCGTTGGATTGGTAGGAAGGGTTCGATTGAGTGGCCACCGAGGTCACCTGATCTAACTCC
>NW_017257500.1:154962-162305 GCF_001594055.1 Mycetomoellerius zeteki
TTTATGTAACTTTTTCTGAAGAAGCGAAATCTGCAATAAAAAATGAGGGTTCCCATTTAAAATTTTAAAGTTACCCTCTCTTTCACCCACAGCGGGTGGGGGTGGGGGGTCATGTTAGATGTCAAAAAATAGCTTTTTTGAAAACATTGAATACGTATATTTTCAGATTTCTGATCCGATGTGTATTTCTCGAGATATTCGACCGTTTCCACACTTTTCGGACACCCTGTATAAGTAACGTTGGCAATGACTCGATCATAAGCGTGCCATTAGCTCATTGTAAATGTATTAGGCTACCGTTCTAGGGTTCGTAGATTCAAATCTTCCGGCGATGCGATGCGGTTTTTAATAATTAATTGTAGTTAATAAGACAGAATATAGGTATGCAAAAAAGTAAATAATAAATTCAACTGGAAAAATAGAAGTAATTAATAAGAAAATAATTATTTTTTTTGTTAAGATATAACTATAATTATTTTATTACGTAAAAAAACTGTTTTCATTTAAGAAAATTTTTTTGTTATATATAAAAAATATATTTCATTCATTTAAAAAGAGTTGCAAAATTATAAAAACTATTTTTTAAATTCTAATAGAAAGGAACAACACACAAAAAACTTTTTAATCAAAATCAAAGAAATCGAGTCGATGTCGATCCCATTATTGTTTTTTAATTCTTGATGTGCCATGTATACGCCATGTATAGGCTAGTCGCCTGGTCAGTCCACTGGGGAAGAAAAACGGTACGTCAGTCGCTCGTCGGGGCCACTTAGACAAAACGTGACGTTACTAGCGCGGTGCTTGCAAATTTGCTGTGCTAGTTCCTGATATGGCATCCAAGCAAGAGCCATACTAGCTAACTTATCTAAATTGCTACCAGGGTTATTTTGATAAGATTATAAGTTCATTAATATATTGACATGAAAGATTAAACAAAAAAATTATTTATCAAACAATTGACTTATCTACTTAATCTTATTTGGCAGATTAATTAGAATCTATGGTCTGGAAAGTATTTAAAAAAACGTACAATTGATGTGTATACATTCGGTATGCCTAGAATGACCATATTAATTCTGCCTTACAAAGAGTTATTGTAATCAAAATATAAATTAAATTATCGTAAAGTATAAGTACATATAGCTACAATAATATTTACAGACATTACTAATCATTTCTTGGTAGTTATAAAAAGCAATTACTTAGTTATGAAATATTACCGCAACATTTTGCATTTTACTTTACTGATAATAATAGACTAAACAATAAACTAATACAATCGCGATTTCGAGACAGACTGATGTTATCTGCTGAATTCACCATGTAATAATATTCACTAATATCTAGAGCGTATTGGGTACTAAGCCATATAAGATCCGATTACCTTATAATTAGTATAATTCTATGACTAACAAATTTGTATCACAAGTAATTATGTCACATGAATGTCTACTGAATGAAATGACTACAAAGTAATCCCTTTCCTTTCTCTATCAAACTTTTCTGCCACAATCAGTATAGAACTCCCAATTCATCGACGACTTGACTCGTCAATACGTTCGCTAAGTTGGAAAAATAACGACTTTCCTCGAGGGCATGTCGATTAAAGTTGCTCCACTGCATTGCGAAGGACAAAGTGAAGTAGTATCGACATCGAATACGAAATTTGATCATCGTATTATCGATAGCGGGGAGTGCGCTTATGGTTGATAAGCCGCATAACGAGAAAAGGAACAAATATTGAGCGTTGCGGGACGCGAGAAACGGGGAATAAATAATACGCGATCTGAAAGTAAAATCGTTCGCACGCATTATGCAATCAATCCGGTTGGTTGTTTTGCGCGACGCCTGGCAAGACTTCCAATTCGTGGAACGGTCCGGCCAATTAAGTTCTCCATTTGTCTTCGCCGAGGGGTTGTTCGTCTCTCCTCTCGTAATCCGTGGCTGGAAAACTTCGCCCGAGAAAGATGCAGCCACCACCGCAGCATCGCGTTCCCTCGCGGGTATAAAGAATCGAAGTCGTTTTCTCTCTACGCCAAATTGACCTGGGGCTCGTGCGGCTCGTGCGCCCACCTCATAAATATTTAAATCTAATGAACTTTACAGGCCGTGTAGATTCAAATCAGGACTTCCTAGAGGACTTTGTGCCACGGGAGAGTGACGTGGCACACCGCGGCGAAATCGTTTCTGGCGAGCGACGATGTAACCGTGTTCGATCGATCGACTAAAATTGAATGGCGGAAAATATGTAGACAGTTCCCAATTAAGTTTCAGGTGCAACAAAAAAATGTGGAATAGGACCAGAGATATTTCGAAATAGGCTATGAGGGAATTAAGTTAGGGAAAAATTAGAGGTTAATAGACTAGCAGTTAATAACTGTAATACTTTTCTCACGATATATTTATTTAGTTTTTACTTTTATGTAATATATTATAAAATTCAATTTTATTACTAATATAAATTTTTCAATTTAGAAATTACGAATGTTTAATAACAATTAAATTATCCTTTATAGAAGAATCATGTTATTTTTAATATAATTAAATACATTTAATTTAAAATATGTAATGTGATAAATAACTGATTATTATAAACATTTACTTGAAAAAGGGTTTCATAAACAGGCTTTTATATAAAATATGACATTTATATGAAATAACTCAACAGAATTATTTGAAAAATATCTTTGAAATATTATTTGAAAATGGAAAGAAAATTGGAAGAATACAAAGCGCGGAGATTTTGTTTTCTTTTATTATCGCACAGAATATCGTGGTAACAATAATGTGTTTGATTTCTATTCCTGATTTCTGGTGCTTTCTCTTCATTTATTTATCTTATTCTTTCCGGAGTTTTCTTAGAATTTCCTTCGTTGCCGCGCCAAAGTATTTGAGTTCGATCAGTATTCTCTTTGAACGTACCATCTCGTTACGATGCGATATGACGCCATAGCAGGATCGTTCCCAACGAACAACGCCGACAATCGCGTATTTTATCTACCCCATCGAGAATAATTGGACGATCGACAAAAAGTGGCGGGCGACTCGTGTAGATTTACAGAACTGTAGCGACAGGCCGTGTAATTCTAGCGTCAGGAATATCGATATACAACAAGAATAATCTTGTCTCCATCTTCACGTCGCGTTCAAATTTCCTGGTAGATATCCATTAGTTTTATAGGATTACTTTTCGTTAGAATCGATAATAAGAAAATCAAGAAATATTTAGCTTGATGATGTATCACATGTTTTTTTTTAATGAAAAAGATTATGAAAAATTTACAGATTTTTCTACGTTGTATTTGAAAGTAATTCAAAAAGTTTGGGCGGCGATTTATAAGTGGATAAATAATTATTTCAATAAAAAGTAGACGTGTTTTTAAAAAATAATTAAAATAAAATGAGAGAGAGAGAGACTTCTTTGAAGCTCTATTTTCAAAATTTAGAAAAAATAAGCAGAATTTTGGTTGCCCCCAAAGAATTCTTAATCTAATTAATCTAATACATTTAAAATAAAATTAAAAAGATTTTTGTTTAAACAATAAAATTGTATTGTTAACTATATTAAATATTAACTTTTTTAATTGTTTTATATATACGCAACATTCATTTTTATACGGAAAATATAAATTTTCAATTTCAATTCACTTTTTGCAGAGATATACACCTGATATATTCTTAAGAGACATACACCTGATATATTCTTAAGAGAAAATGAGTCATGAGGGATGATTTCATTGGAAGAAATCAGGGAAATTTCTTTCGTCAACATAAGAATATCATAGGGTAGAGATGAAAACTCGGAAGATCATAAAAATATCATAGAGAAGAGATGAGAACTTGGAATAATTTCATTGCTATCGCATACTTTCAGCAGAAATATTATCATTTGCATGGTATTATTACAGTAGGCCGGAAATTTCGTAGACTTTGAATAATGATTCGCAGAATATGTGCATATGTTTAAAGCTCTCATGCTTATCAAAGCACCGTCTGTAAATAATGTCTGCGCCAAGGTACATTAGGTAGACGGCCAAATGCCGAATTTAGGAACACTTCCGGCTTGAGATACTTAAGAATTATGACGTGCCGTCGAAATTTCCTTTTACTTGGTAGAGAAATAACGGTGCTCTGACTCTTGGCCGTGCATCAAGGCTATTTACGCGAGTAAATATAAGGCTAATCATTGCCTGTCGTTCTTATAATGTTTCTTCGTGAGAGAAAACAGTCAGACCAAGATATTGAAATTATGAAGATACATTGCGAAGCTGTTTAATATCGAGTTAATATCGACAAAGTGTTTAATATCTGAAACAACCTATAAAACCTGGAATTTTCAGATTAATTTTTTACTCTTAAAAGTCAGAGATTTTCATGGAAAATTTTATTAGGACATTTTTTTGGAATATTAAACATTAAATATTTAAAATTTAATTTTTATCTTTTTCTGAAAACGTTGTTTCTTTGATCTTTTTTTCTTGATAATGTAAAATGTTAGCAATTAGCAATAAGTATGGCATAGATATTTTTGCGTATATTCACGTACAGTCATGAAACTGTCTGGACAGTACACATTATAGTGATGATTTCTTCAGACTATTTTTCACACTATTGTGACAATACTAGTTTCACAATTAATTGTCCAAATGACATGATATTAAGACTTAAATGAGTCTGAAATTCATGGATTATAAAAAGTTGTCGAAATATAAACAAATTATTAATGCCATAATGCGTGTATAAAACCACAATTTTTAATCTGGATAGTTTGAAGAAATCATCGTATAATATATTTGTATTTCTTACAACTTTTTATGAAAGAAATCAAGGTGACAGTACTCTGCAGAACAGAGCTCATTGATACTAAATTGTAGACAGTCTTCTTTATAATATTTTATAGATTTCATTGCTTCAATTGCAAAAAATAATATATAACGACAATTGTAGAAAATGATAGATAATGACAGTAACGATATCGATATATTGTCGTTGCACAGTTTTTTTACTATGTACAAAACCTGTGCAACGACAATATAAGAATATTGTTACTGTCATTAAGAATAGGGGCCATAACCTCGTGGAATCCTTCTAATTTTCAATATATAATTCGTTTACGTTGCTTGCACTTAAATTTATTTCAACGTTGCATTAAAAAATTCTTTAATTTTACCAGGAATTTTAAATAAAAATACCTGGAAAATATCTGGGAATTCTCAGAGAATTTTTCTACAATATTTCAGTAAATACCCTGATCGAGCACGTGAATGTTTCGAGATACTTATTCGTTTCCTGAAGAAAATGCCAAGCCACTGTGTTTCCCGGAACATATAGTCGGGATGGAAACAGTGCGTTCTCGATCCGGGAAACGGTTGGTATTTCTTGCAATCCTCAAGTCAATTCGAGTCGACCGCTTTGATAAAGCGATGAGCGGAGTAGAAAAGGCGGTGTTAAAAGATGGGAAAAGTTAGAAAACGACTGTTCTTGACATGGGACTCTCGCCAAATACGGATCTATCCAGCACGTAATGCGCTTGTGTACATGTACACGTGTTTACGCGCGCTTAACCGACAGTGAAGAAGCATTACAGGCACGCCGCCCCGCTTGCAATATTGAGCTACCCTCAGGGCATACATTGTAATTAAAGTACTGAATTATTCGTCGACTTGTTAGAACCGGGGTGAGAACATCGTTAGCACCAACGAGGACCAGTGCGCGCTAAACAGCTAACCCTGGTCGTGAATTATATGTCGTGTGTCCGTCTACGCGACGGGAACCTCAGTGTCAATATTATCTGAAACCTGAGGAGGATCCTCAGACCAGAGCAAAGGGCTATCGCTCGTGCCACCGTTACGGACAAGCAAAACGCCTTTGTCTTCCCCATTGTCTAACCCTTTCGTTATCAAATCCACAGAGAATTTGGAGATACTCGGTCGAGATGGATGGTCGGGGAGGAAAGGGAAGAAAGGAGGGTACAATCGATGATGATCAAACGCGATTCTGTTTGGCCGACGTCTTTATTGGCCGAATGCATGTTCGAGCTGTAATTATCGGTATTACTCCGGTATCACTCGAAGGATCACCCACGGGCGACGACGGTCTAGGATACGCGAGATAATGCTTCAGAGCCATTAAATTAATGTGGAATTTATGCGAACACAGAATACCCATTGTCGGGGATTGACCCATTGTCGGGGATTAATAATGCCCGATTATTCGATCGGAATTGCATTTAATTATCTGCGCTTCGCAATAATATCTGATTTATTAATTATCGAATAGAATTAGCTCATGACACTTATGGACAGTTAAAACGATGACAAGTCCAATGTTTGAACGTTGCCGATTTGATCAGAAGCTGTCGAAGTTGAGTGATCGATTGACTCGTAACCGTTGTTCATTCAGTTAATATTTCTCTGCAAATCGACGGATTCACCATTTACGACGTGTGTCAGGCGAGAGAGAAAAATAATGCTAACACAATGCGACGATGCCGCGTTCGCGTGGTCGTAAAACTGATTAAAAGTGTATTTCCATAATAATTAATCTCCGGCGTGATAGTTTTTATTAATGAAACGTATAACGCTCGCGTTCTCCGCGTTTCGTGTACGTCAACATTAATTCACGGTCACGGGAGGGACATTGAAGCGCAACGATGCTCGATGTAAACACCCTCGTGTGAAATACATGCATGAGACACGTTCGCGCAGCTCATTCACCCCATCCTCTTGCCTCTCTATCTCTCATCCTCTTTCCTCTCTCTCCCCCTTCTCTCTCTCGCTTTCTCTCTTTACTTCATCCAACCCTTCGTATGTCAATATTATCCGAGAGCCGCCCTAGTCGCTGTCGGTACTTGGTTTCGTGCGTGTCAGGCGTGAAAAATGAGCCGGTATTTTTCTTCCAATAGAAAAAAATATAGAAAACGATGAAGCTTTTTCGCCACCTGCACTAGAAAGAATTTTTTGTTTTACCCGCGAGATATCTGCGCACATAGATTTTTAAGTGATATTTATAGATTGCGAGTCGCATCGCACGGCCACCATCTGCAATGGATGAAACGAGAATAAAACGCATTAACGTTACGCGGAGACTACTTCCGCGTTTCCACGTCGCCAAAAACGAAAAAAATATATATTGATATAAATATTGTCTGCTACGGTTGTTTGTATCACAAAAATTGTTCGATATCCTTGTCTTTGATACTATGAATTCCTAGTTCAACGCAGCTGATGGTTCCTTTCGACGTATTCAACGAGCATGCACCAAAATGCAAAACTGGCAACGTCAACTCTATCTACAATTCATGAATTTAGTGAAATGCTTATCCGTAACTTTCTTACACGACG